>NC_089743.1:82742470-82749970 GCF_040412425.1 Macrobrachium rosenbergii | reverse complement strand
TTGTTTTCTCCGGAGACGAAGCTCTCTGGCCTGTGTGTTCCATAAAAATGTATGTTCATTGTGCGCTATAGTAATAATAATAATGAAGTATTTTGTTGACAAATGAAACTTAAACGCATTATAAATGACATCTGGTATCTTTGATTATCCGTGTAGACACCCCGGGATTACGTATATAATCAACGGATAGGTTTGCTGAAAGCCAATGGGTGTTACAGACTAATACACACATAAACAAAGCCACTCCGACATCTTCTAAAAACATAACAGACACCTCACACGTCTCGAACTGTCGACCTAACCGCCCAGTTCTCCTCGCTGCTGGGAGAAAGGGAGCTGGGGATTGGTACGATACACGTACACATCGTTACCGGGATCTAAGCGATGTTAGGCAGGGCAGCCGATCGAGGCTACGGCCTACCCCAACGCCAAATCAAAGTCCTTCAAAAAGAAGGCATCGTGCTTACCCCATATTAAAATGGGAAAAAGCACGTTAAAACGAAGAAATCGTGGTAATGTAATTTAGTCTTCAGAAGAATTTTGTAAAGATTAGGCATTGTTGGTCATAGCGGTATTTTGATTCGGATGATTACGAAATTTATGTTATATCGCCTAGTACTTCATCATTCAGCAGAAAAGTAGGGGTATCGCAAAGAGCGGAAAATTCGAACTAATTAACAGAGCAGTTAACTTCTTTTGTGTAATACATTTGTAGGCTACTTTTTGGTCGATTATCAGCTTGTTGGCACCTGGATGTTTACAAAGTCATAAAATGGATGTTTGAGCAATTTGCTGTTTCAGCGTTTAAGAGCCGATTATGGCAATTATTTTAAATAGAAATAATTACTATATGTGTTAGTTTTTTGCTGATCTCGGACGTGTTGTGGTCTGAGGAAATGTGAAGGGTTAAATTCAAGTTCAGGTGTTACAGAATATCTATGTTCACTCATTCTTTCAAATTAACAAACTTCGTTATCTTTATCATTATTATCATCATCATCCCCCCCCCCCAACGCCCTGTCGCCCAAAAGGCCTCTGAAATTTCGCCACTCTCGTCTTACCTATTTTTTACTTTCACAAACCTCCAGTTGTCTTCAGCGTGAGGTTACTTGGTTCTCATGCAAGTAAATCGGAGCATTCTTTAGGGACCACATAGGTAAAGTAACAAGATCCAATTCGTGCAAACTGTATTATTTATAGTTTTTGAAAAATATTTGCTCCGCGCTACCATATTGTTAGATATATTAAATAGCTAAATGATACACGAATATGTTTCTCAGATACAGCGATTGCTAATTTTATAGTCGTACATAACATTGCAGCCATAGAATTGTTTTAATGATGACGTTATTCATCGCTGTCTTTGTACTTTGGTACCTTATTTTATCACTGATAACGGTGAAATTTTATTTTAATTAAGCAAAAAAAGTTAAGTATACCTTAGTTTAACCAGACCACTGAGCTGATTAACATCTTTCCTAGGGCTGGCCCGAAGGATTAGATTTATTTTACGTGGCTAAGAACCAATTGGTTACCTAGCAACGGGACCTACAACTTATTGTGGAATCCGAACCACATTATAACGAGAAATGAGTTTCTATCATCAGAAGTAAATTTCTCTAATTCATCATTGGCCGGTCGGAGAACCGAGCGCGGGCCCTGCAGAGTGCTAGCCGAGAACGATACCAACCCGACCAATGAGGAATAGTAAGTGAAGTGAAAGTATTTAAGACGCCACCTATAACTTTCTGTAAAACGGTGATACGGAATGTAAAATTTCACATTTCATTTAAAGGCTGTGTAGCCATACTACTTTTTATTTCCATTAACTTTAGCTTAAAACTAGAAGTTTCTAGCGGGATGTTGCAACAGGCAAAATGCCGTAATAAAGTTTTATATTGAGATTTTCGGAAGTGGCAATGTTTTATTGCTATCTTGGGTATTACTGTATTGTAAGACTGATTGCATTCCAGTTAGAGAAGACTATATTCATGAAAATAAATTTTATTAATGTTTTATATCAGTTATGAATAATTCATTAACTCATCAAAAGCATTTTAATGAAATTAACATAAAATTAATTATAATTATTGGAAATGACGACAGAAGCTCTTGTTTTGCCTCATTTAGTAATATCCTGAGGTAATAACAACTTATAATTTTCTAGTGTCGCATTAAAGTTATTATTCGTAAATAAAAATCGAAAAAATATGGCTGTTGGCATATATATTTTTGCACTATTGATATGACAGTGTGGACGTTTTTAGTTTTGTTAGTCGCATAGACAAGTACCTTTCCATCATGATCCACTTTTAGGAATAAAAAATCTGTCCACTGAATCAGTATTGCTCTCCATGATGGAGGGCTTTCTGTACTATACTGTATACCGTAAGTAATGGCGAACGTACAATATTGATACTACTGGACCTAAATGAAATGTTTGGTGCAGTAACGCAATAGCTTTATATAAAAAACTTAAAATTCGAGAGGCATAATAGGTACTACACTAGAATAATTTTTATAGTGCAAATCGAAAACTGTAAATCTGGATGAAAAATTTTTCCAAGAGGAATACCAAAAGGCGATGCACTGGGTACCCCATGGACAACGCTGAAGGTATTGCGAACTAAATAAGGAACCTATTGGGCGCAAAGAGTTGAACGAACTGTGAAAGACTGAAAATAGAGACAACCTATGTATGTATTAGGGTAAGAAACTAATAAATCTTGATATTAAAACAATAAAAAATAATACATAAGCGCAAATAGTTGATGAGCATCAAAATATAACAAATCAAGTATTGAATGTAGCGAAAATAGGCTAGCATTACCCAAGAAACGTAGCTTTCATTGAGAAGATTTTAAATATGGATTCATTAACAGTTCTCTTAAATAACTAAGTAATCTCAAGACTAGACTACTGTATAAGTCTTATTCTTTGCTGGAGAGATTATTGGGTTTAATTAACAAAGCAGCCAAACTAATAACGAAAAACCCCGCACAGGATAGGGCCACTCCCTTCCTTTTTCAACTTCATTAGCTATCTAATTAAGCAAGAGTTGGATATGAAATATGTTTTGATGTACAAACAAGGAAGAATTAAAGCACTTAACATGTAGATGAGCTCCAGAAATGCACCACCTAAAGCAGAAATAAACAGCAGCATAGATGGGTATAGATTAGTCGAACCAAGCTATAAAATGGACTTCCGAATGCACGGCATCGAAGATCATTCAATACGTTGTCTCACATTGAAAATGTGAAAATGTAAAACGTTTAAGGAAACACTAAAGATATTTCCATTCAAACAGACTTATGTTACAGAAGAACATATTATTCACAACAGCTGTGAACTGTAGCTGACAAATGAATGAGACTCGCTGAATAGAACAAAGAAGGTCGAATGGACATCGTAATAAACAAGCATTATTACTACTATTATTATTATTATTATTATTATTATTATTATTATTATTATTATTATTAATTATTATAACTCCTTTCTTGTTGATATTACACTTATATATCCAACTTATTAGTATTCATTTCATGTATTGTCGGCAAAAGATTAGAATATTTTCTTTAAGGAGAAAATCATATCGAACATCCCCCATGCGGTGCACTGTAGGCATTACATAAGGTTCTTTGCAGCATCCTTTTGGCCCCTAGCTGCAACACCATTCATTCCTTTTACTGTACCTCCGTTCATATTCTCTTTCTTCCATCTTACTTTCCACTGCGAGGTTTTCCTCCTATTACACCTTTCAAACCTTTATGCTGTCAGTTTCCGTTTCAGCACTGAATGACCTCCTAGGTCCCAGCTCTTGGCCTTTGGCCTAAATTGTATATTCTATTCTAATCATATCAGTCATCGTAAGTCATTGTCTTATCAGTTTAGGTTAAGCGTAGTTCCATGACACCCTCCCCTCATCCATTCCTCCTTAAGCCATGTTATGAATGAGCATGATTGCCTAGGATATTTTGACACCTTTATTATGTTGTCGATGCCCTTTTGATAAGCTTCGAGATAGTGCTGTGAATTTTTTGTTTTTGTTTTTAGCCCAAGACCTCGTGGTTTATGCCTAAGACCAACTTGAGAAATAGTGCACGTGTGCAAATCACAACTCAATAAGCGAGACTTGGCAGCACTCCATTTGTCGTCTATCTGTTTGACAGCGTTTTTAAAAGCACCAGAACTCGTGTTTAGTTAACTTACCTCTACAGTAAGTGTGTAGTTATACGTGATTGGCCTTCCTGTTATTCATTCTTATTAGTCTCCTGGTGTGGGTCTTGAATAATGTGGACAATTTCGAAGATAGAGCCTCGAAGTTAAAAGCTCAAGAGGGCCATGTTGAGGGAATAAAAATTCCAGGGGGCTAGGTTATACCCTGGTTTTCATAAATCAGTCAGTCACTCAAATCAGCCGCGGAGCTCCCCATGCCTTCCAGATAAAAAATAACAATAATAAAACAGTTTATTTATAAGACGCAGTGGGATTGTTTTCAGAGATGTCGCCAGTATCTGTCGACTGAGTTTTAGCAATTGGGCCAAAAGAATATCCAGCCAGTCACCTCTGACTCTTCTGGTTTCTCGGGTCGTATTGTAATCCATGGTCACACCTGTGTGCCAGCGGCGTTTGGCATTCATTCGTGGTCATCCATCTTGGCCCAGTCTACTTAGCTTGACTGATCGATAGACCAGCGATGTTGGAAATGTGTTCTTGACCGGCATCTATTTGTTGGTCACCCGTTCAAGAACTAACCTGTTAGCTATGTTGAGAGTTTCCTCGTTAACCCTGCTTTCAACCCTCATTCGTCCTGGCTAGGGAAGGACTCATGCTAAGGGTTAAGGTGCGTTTCCAATGCAGCGACTCAAAGACTGTAGCGGCGCGATTACAGTACAGCCTATTCGATTTTCAGTACCACGACTTCGGTTGATGTATTCGTTTCATTGTTGATGCCATATATATTGTTGATGCCATATATATATATATATATATATATATATATATATATATATATATATATATATATATATGTGACATCAACAATGAGACTAATGAAGTGGAGCAACTAAAGTCGTGGTAATGAAAATCGAAGAGGCTGTACTGTAATCGCGCCGCTACAGTCGTCCGAGTCGCTGCATTGGAAAAACGCACCTTTAGAGGAGCGAGATGTAAATGTGCAATTATCAAAACTACATCTGCTGTTCCAAGATTCTCTTTAGTTGTGAGTTTAGTTTAATCTTTTGGCTTTGTTAAAAATAAGGTGTACCACTGGATACTGCTCATGAAGCTGCTGCACTTTATGACGCATTTCCATAACAGAACGATATAGAGTTTCATGAATAATGAATAACGGTAGTAAATAATGTTTATCTTGTCGCACAGGTGTACTGTGTAAGTATATACATACGCACAGATGCCAGGTAGCTTAAGAACACTTGTTTTAAAATTAGGCATTTTTGTTACGCAAACACACGCTCGCTTGTCTTCTACAGTCGACCATTCTTTTCGCTTTATGTACAGAAAGTAAGCTAAAATACTGCGTTTGATTAATTGCCATGTTAATCAAGACTGCTTGTTAAAGAATTCCTCATTCTGTTGATGACTGTTTGCTGTAATTTGGCTCTATATATATATATATATATATATATATATATATATATATATATATATATATATATATATATATATATATATATATATATATATATATATATATATTTATATATATATATATATATATATATATATATATATAACATTTTGTCGGATGATTAACAGAATTCAGTTATAATTGAAATAATAAGTGAAGAAATCTAAAATTTGCATTACCAACACCGTACAGTTGTAATTTAGAAAAAAATACCGTAATAAATACGTCAGCTATGCAGTTAGCGATAGAAGTTTCCTGATAGTGAATAACAATAACAGATCAGTCTCAGTGTTAAACAGTCAAAGTGATTTTGCTCATTAACAATGCTAAAAATTTAATATAATGGATAAAATAGCGACATGCGAGAAATAAGGGTAGAAGAACATAGAATAATCATAGCGCTAAAGACTCAAAATAAAAATAAAGTGCTCGGAAAATAAATAAACCACAGAAACACAAAATCATATATATAAATTTATCACAACGAAGTAAGTAATAAACTTGAATAACACTGTATAGAAATATCCCTTGGAAATGTGCACAGTAATAGGACTGTTGAGGTGAACTGTCTTCTGAATGTTTCCAGTTGGACACACAAACACTGGCGTCCCACACACACTTGCACATACACACACACGTATATATATATATATATATATATATATATATATATATATATATATATATATATATATATATATGTATATACAAATATATGTATTGTATGTATGTATATATACACTTTTAGGGCATAGTTTTCCTCTATATTTTCGTTGAAAGTAATTGCTCTAGTGGCATCAATAGGCTGAGCCTCCTGCAAGAATCTTCAGATTCTCCTGAGTCAGGCTCCGTTGTAGAATAAGCAAGCTTCTTCCATTTATCGTTTGCCGTCACGATTACTGTTTCGCCACTCTGTGGCATTTTCAAGTAATTACCGACTTAGTATTTTTATTTATGATTAAGTTGGCGTTATGCCAGCACGGGCTGCAGCTTACAAAGCAGCCCTTAAGCTTGCGGTGTGGATTTACAGTTTGTCTCTCTCCATGCGGTGGACAAAGTTGACCTAAGCGGTGATTGGTCGAGGGATTGAAAGGATGAACTACTGAAGGGATCAAAGCTATAGGTAAAACGAGGATGTATGGAACACAGGGTTGATTTGTGAATGAGTATGCCAATTGCAATGAATATGCTAATGAGTGTGCAGAGAATGTACATAAAAATTCTGTCAGTTCTTTAAAAATTTATATATGAATGGTTGAGCGAAACTTGCAAAAATGATCATATTTAACAAAGGTTATATGTATAATGATAAGAGTACCTGTCATGGTGCATAATATACAAATATCTTATTCTGCATTTACAAACATTATATACGTGCATATAGTATATTCGGAAGCATATATGCGGGTATCAATCGCTATAACAATAGTTATTGGTCGTGGTTCGCGTCTGGCGTTCGTGGGCACGGTGTATGGTCCCATCTGATTCTTTTTCGAAGGCGGTGCCTACCGCTTCCGCTATTGAAATGCGGCCTTGGTTTTTTCTCCGTACATGACCTGGATGCCTGCTGTCAACTCTCGTAGTGATAGCTTTCTGTCCTTAGCATTTTAGTGTTGATATATGGCCCCTTGGTTTGAATGGGCCACCGTATGCCGCCGAAGGGTCGTCATAGTTTGTTTGATGTAGATTTCGTTTTGAGATTTTCACATCTCTGGTCAGTTGTACTTATCAAATACAGTCGTACTCTTCCCCTTCGGTCCAACGGTAACGGTGCTGTTTTTCATTATTAGGCCTGTTACAGGGATAGGTTTACTCACGGTCAAGACCAGGGTTTTTCAAACTAC
>NC_089743.1:82724970-82737470 GCF_040412425.1 Macrobrachium rosenbergii | reverse complement strand
TATTTTGTCAGCTCAAAGTAAGATACTTGGATTCGCAGTTGATTATAGAAAATGTGCTAACTTGGATTCGCAGTTGATTATAGAAAATGTGTTAATTTGGGTACGTGTACTGAAGCGCCACTGGAGAACTAATGGCAGTGAGCGTGATAGGATTAAACAGGGATAAATAGGTGACCACATATTGCGTCTTGATTCTTTTATTTGTATGATGTTGCTAATAGTAATGCGCACTGGATACGCTCGTTGTCCGTATTTCGAGGCGCTCACTTAGAGGTATTTAGATACGTTTTGATATATTTTCACGCGATCACTCCGCTACGACATCAACTCGACATCGACTCTGTGTTCTTGCAACACCTGTAACTGTGGAACCAAATTACCTTAGCAGTTATTTATGTTAGCTGTAAACATCGACTCGGTGTAGCAGGTGTAGCTGTGCCCAGTTTTCATCCTCGTGATAATTCGTACAGACGACTAATAAAAGAAACTGTCGTTTATGGTACAGAACGGGGAAAATTTTTACAGGAATAAAGAGATACGTTCAAGATTAGAGGGAATTGTTGATAAACGAAATATTTTCACTGACAATGAACTGTTTATCAGGATAAATAAAAAAAAGAGTGAATGGCATAGACGGTGTGCGGGAGTAAACTTATAAATTTGTAGTTAGTTGAGTACGTTGAAAATTATTTAGAAAATGATGAAGAGACGTGGTGCTCTACACCAAATCTGTAGGTAATCTACATAATCTGATTATGATGTTAAAGAAGTCGTAGAGTTCGATTTATATAAAAACAATGAGTGTTTTTAGCATTTCGTATGTGTGTCCCCTTTCTTCTTTTCACTTGGGGTAGATGTCTCTTAACACTTTCTATGGAGGAAACCGGCTTCTGGTGAACTTGCCCGTCTCGGTTTCCTCACCGAAAAAGCAAAGTCCTTGCAGTGTGTAATCTCATGCAGAGTGGGGGATGGAGTATCCTCGTGCAGGCAAAAGAAAAGAAAGAACTGAAAAAGGCAATTACAGTGCAAATTGATGGCCTGGTGAGAAAATACTTCAAGTTATGATGTATTGTTACGAATATACGCAAATGATGGGAGAAACGAGATTACTAAAGTACGAGGACGGATTGGGCGACAGAGAGCAGGTTTACTGTGACTCTAGGACTGACTACCACGCATCCAGCGCGCATGTCTGTGTGAAAAAGTTAAGCGTATCTTAGTTTAACCAGACCACTGAGCTGGTTAACAGCTCTCCTAGGGCTGGCCCGAAGGATTAGATTTATTTTACGTGGCTGAGAACCAACTGGTTGCCTAGCAGCGGGACCTACAGCTTATTGTGGAATCCGAACCACATTATGACGAGAAGTGAATTTCTATCACCAGAAACAAATTCCTCTAATTCTTCATTGGCCGGTCGGAGAGTCGGACGCTGGGCCAACAGCGTGCTGGCCGAAAGCTCTACCTACCCCTCCAATGAAGAACTATGTCTGTATGAGTTTAGGCCATGATCCAGGGAGGCGTAAAAACAGCCGTTGATGATGCGGAGAGCTTCATCGGCGGCACGTAGAGACACATGCTTAGCAAACACTGAAGAATGCCGCTGTTATTATCCGAGTCGCAAGCGTGCAAGAGCGGAAAAAACGGCGGTGTTTGTCGGGGGGAAAATAATATGTTCTACTTGCGCCTCTACGTCACAATCAGAGGGTTCTGCGTTCTCACCCACGGTGTAATCAGTCTATTAGGTGCTCGCCAGGTTGTGAAAACAGCGCTAGGCATTCATACGGTTCGTACCTATTGAACGCTCATAACTTTGGGGATTGCTGGGTCTCGGAACCCCCATATTTTGTGTGTGTGTGGGCGTATGGATTATATATATATATATATATATATATATATATATATATATATATATATATATATATATATATTTATATCATATAGTTTATCACTACTTTTACGCTCACACGCCCGCTTGCACACAAGCACATATATAAATACACACGTGTATCTGTGCGCTTGTTTTTTTCCTTTGCCGTGAAGCTATTGCCTGCTTTCCAGTAATTTATGGAAATGGAATTTCCATCATCATGACTACGATGTTCAGATGTACTTGTAGCATTCCTTGCCTGTATACTTTAGTATGTTTATTTGGTCTATTATTTCCGTGTTTATTGAATAAGTTTGCTTCATGTTGTAAGATAATTAGCAGTGGTGGCGTAAGCATTTTGTTGCGTTTACAATTAGTTACGATAGTGATTTTTGAAGAAAATTATATATATATATATATATATATATATATATATATATATATATATATATATATATATATATAGAGAGAGAGAGAGAGAGAGAGAGAGAGAGAGAGAGAGAGAGAGAGAGAGAGAGAGCAGAGCAGAGCAGTTTTTACATGCAGATCACAGCCCGTATAATAAAGTTGCTATTCTGTGCGTTTCCACGCGAAAACAAAAAAATGATGGTAAATGGACGAAATAAAAAGTTTTTAGATTTGTACATTTGAAATGTAAAGTTACACGCGGAAAAACATTTTTTTATTTTTATTTAGCTTTGTATATTAGTTTCTGACGGTTGAGGTCTGTTCAATTTACAAAACCATTTTTAATTGGGCACCTCTCATTTGTATGACCATAAAAGGATTTTGGACACTAAAAGTTTTATTCATTTTGCATTCTATGTATATATGTTTGGATGTATGTATGTATATGTTTGTTTACAGTGATGAAAACATTTTTAAGAGTGATTAAAATTAGTTTTATTTAAAAAATACACACAACGCACCTAATTGAATGCATTGCGAATAATTTCAGAATAATGATAAAAGCAAGTCCCATTCTTAAATGCATATACCATGGGTTACAACGATAGGTAATGAAAGGAGGATTTTACTTAAAATGTAGTAATAAACACCAATTTAAACAAATTTTACCGCTGCAGTGAAAAATCCAGGTTATCTTTGGAAATCATTCCTTACAAATATCGCCTTCAAATCTGTGAACATTGCCCTTAGAAATCCGGGGAAAATTTATAGCGACCAAACTGTTGACCAAATGATGAAGGAAAATAATACTCGGTGTAAGTAACGATAACCAGAACAAGATGTAAGTTAGATGATATGATAATGAAATCATCATATAAGTAAACAAGACGATGGAGTCTTTAAGACTGAAAGGTTGATGTACAAGTTACGTAAGAGCCAAAAAGGCCGCAGTTGAATGTTTGGAGAGAGTTGTCCAAAAGTCCTGTTTTAAATAAAAAGAAAAAAGTTCAAATTGAATGTAGGCGCAGTCTTGTGACTGAAAAAGCTTTGTACATTGCGAACCAAATTTTATTTAATAACTACAACAGAAGCTCAGAATTGTAATGTGGCAACATTAGGATCCCATATCAGTATGGTATCTAGAAGATTAGTGAATCGGTACATAGAAAAAACAATTTCGCTTTTAGCTATCCCAGCATTATCGCTTCAGCTGTTGTAATTGCGTTTACCGAAAAAAAAAACCAGGTGTGTTCATCCCGAAGAAAAATTAGACATACGTGATAGGTGAAATATGATACTCCAAATTTCGTTACTTAAATCGATCAGTATATACAATATATATAATATATATATGTGTGTGTACATATATATATGTGTGTATCTGTGTTTATGAATGTATTCATGTATATTTGTATTTATTTATATACACATGTAATATATAATTATATATATATATATATATATATATATATATATATATATATATATATATATATGTGTGTGTGTTTATGTATGTATATATGTATGTATGTATTTATAGCGCTAATCACAATACAAAATGGGAAGGATCGAAGATTATTTCTGAGGCACCGATTCAAAGGTCTCATGGTTGAACTGGCCCTCAGTAAGCAAACAACGTGAATTTATGTTAGTGCCATTGAAGCCGGTTTTTGTAGCATATATTCTCATGAGACCTAATTAATGTATCATCCCCGTACTGCTTGGTATGTTTAAAGTCCTTTATATTCAGATACAGAATTATATATAATGCTTGCTTGTTATTGTTTTATATGTACAAAGGTCTTGCTTCTTCTTACAGACATTTACACACACACACACAAGCACACACAACACAAATAGCGTTTTATGGGCCTTATATCTTCTCATATACATACATACATACATATATATATATATATATATATATATATGTATATATATATACTGTATACATATATATATATATATATATATATATATATATATATATATATATATATATATATATATATATATATATATATATATACTGTATATATAAGGCAATGCCACGAGGGAAAGTGAAACAACAGCGGCGCTAGGCCTTTCAACTGACTGTCCATTACTTAGCAGACTGATAGAAATATAGAAGTAAGTTTACAAAGAAAGCTCACATAAATGACAGATGGGGGTTATAAAAGGAAAATATGTGCCTGGAATCCAACATAGTTGAAGAATTAGTAGACTTACCAAAACATGGGTAAATATTTAAGAGCTCTTACAAAAGATTAGGCCCAACATCTTAGAAAATATATGTAAGGTAACTAATTAGTAATTAAGTCAGTGATTTTATCTTTAAGGTCATTCTTGAACATTTTACTAATACAGGGGTCCAAATAATACACATACCAGGGCTAAGGTTAAAATTACAACTGGAAGCAAGCTGTATACTAGCAGATTCTAAAAGATTTCGTGAGGAGAAATCTTTCTATCTGTTAGGCTGCGTCCACACGATCGAGCTTTCTTCGACAAACTTTGTCTGGTGTGACGTCAGAAGGTGGCAAACTTCTGACTTTGCCCGCAGTTTCTCCGGTCCTGACGTCACATCGGACAAGTTCGTCGAACAAAGTTCGATCGTGTGGACACAGCCTTAGTCACTGAACTTTCAGTCCAGTTTATCCTGCGAGAGTTTTCACTTAAATGAATGAATATTGCATTGGATGTTTGCCCAGTTTTGACAGAATACTTATGTTGTTTAATTCTTACTTATAAATCCTTACTGGATTGGCCAATATAAAAAGAAGGGTAGTCCAAGCATGGAATTTTGTATATTAAGTTGCTTTCTTAGGCCTATTTTTTTTTTATTAACATTCCTTTTAGTGTGTCTTATGATCTCGCTACCTCGAGATCAACAGGTTCTTAACAAAAACAAGTAATTGGGCTGAAATGACTAACGAGAGGTGACACTGGAGGGAGGAGCAGAACAAAACCAAAAAGTTACCTTAATATTAATTTATTTACAATAAGTTATTTACATAGTGTACAGCGAGTCAAGGTTCTGGGTGGCTAAAACACATGAAATAATCGTTTAAATAACACTTAAAATAAGCAAATGAATCAAAACTTTTAAGTCAAGGTTCTGGGTGGCTAAAACACATGAAATAATCGTTAACATAAATAACACTTAAAATAAGCAAATGAATCAAAACTTTTAAGTCAAGGTTCTGGGTGGCTAAAACACATGAAATAGTCGTTAACATAAATAACACGTAACATAAGCAAATGAATCAAAACATAAGCAAATGAATCAAAACATTTAAATAAGTCAGTAGACAAATCAATAAACAATTTACGAGCAACGTCACACGAAAACTAAACACACCAGTGTCATGATAATTATCATAAACAGACGGCTCAATAAAATAACACTAGAGCAGCATAACAGTAATACGTGACTGGTACAATAAACAACACAATGGGGTACAAGATTGGTACAGTAAATGACACAGTGGGGAGCATAATAATCAGTAAAATGAGAAACTCAAAATATTCAGCATAATAATAAGAGCAAAATTAAATAAACAGAAACAAAAACAGGCAGCATAATACATAATTAAATTAACACCGTAGCGGCATAATAGTGATGCATAAAACAAACTGGAACACTTCCTCAAACAATGAGGACCACAGTCCAACGCCAGACTACCAAGACAGAGCCGACACGACAAACATCTCGTCCTTATGGCAGTACTGGCGTCCTCCGTCAATACAGGACGCCCACGACAGAGTTGAAACAACAATCATCACGTCCATCGAGACTCGGGTACGAATACCCAAACCCAAACTGCTGACTCGCTGCTGCCCTGGACCACCGGTCGTTCCGCCCTCCAGGACCTGATTGTCACTGACGCTCTCAAGCACCCCATGACAGACGTCAACTCCTTCTACAAAGGAAAAAACAAAAAAAGTAAGGAGGCAGCAACCCACCAAGGGAACAATTGGCAAACGATTGTTCCTCACAGTGTGTTCTTACAGGAAAAAACCAGGTTGACATTAAAAGATTTTAACAATGATTTTATGGTTTCAAAACCACTCAAATTTAAGGCAAGCTAAGAATGTTCTTAGGAGTGTCTTTCTCCATGTTACTTTCACTATAAAACTTTTTATTGGCTTTATTATAGCAAATGTCTAGTGTATGTGAAGGATAACATAAATCTTTCCAAAAGTTTTCTTATGTATACGATTTCTTGGTCCAAATACTGGGGACTGACAATGCGCAATGCTCGTAAAAACATAGAAGAAAAAATTAATAAAAATGGACATAAGTTAAGTTGTTGGTTGGTTTCCTATAATACTGAATTTGCATTGAAATGATTCTCTGTGCATTAAAACATCTAAGAAAGGGAGGAAATTGTCTTTTTCTAATTCTAAGGTAAACTTAAGGGATAGTACCTGGTTATTTAAATTAGAGAGTAAATTGTTTACATCAATACCAGGAGGCAAACCAGCTAAAATACTGTCAACATATCTATATCACTTTAAAGGAGTATAAATGATATTAGGTCAATATCGCGTTTTAAAGAACTCCTTATAGAAGTTGGAGAGGAGTGGGGATAAAGGGTTGCCCATCGCCATACTAAATATTTGTTGGTAGAATTCACCATTGAATATAAACTTACAATCACAAATGCACAACCTAGTGAGTGAAATAATATGACTTACAGATGAAGGTAATTCATGATGAATTAGTTCGTTACTAAAATGCTCTAAAATAGAATCTATAGGGACTTTAGTAGAAAAAAGAACAAACATCAAAACTAACAATTCTATCAAGGGGGAACAAAAAATGATTTTGTCTAATTTTTCAACGAAATCTAGAGAATTATATACGTGAGAACCGGAGATAGTTCCAAGTAACGGGGACAAGAGCTTGGTAATACATTTTGAAAGTTTATATGATATTGAGCTAACGTTACTGATAATAGGCCGCATAGGATTATTTTCTTTGTGTGTTTTTACTAATCCGTACAAGTAAGGTAACGAGGGAAATTTTACTGACAGCTGACCTATTAGCTATTTTTTTTTATCTTTAAGGATTTTTTTCACTGCTATAGAAATTTTTTATGACTTGGTCATGGGGATTTTTGTTAGTTTTTTGTAAGTCGTACCATCATCCAGTAGGTCTTGCATACGTGATATGTAGTCAGCTTTATCTAAAATTACAATACTGTTCGACCTATCAGCTTATGTGATGTGGATTGTATTGTGTTTTTTAAGATCGGTCAAACTTTTCTTATAACGAGCAGGGAAATTACTTTCACGACTAACATTGGCAGCTCCATAAACAGTGCCTTTAGTTATGTCAATATGATTTTGAGGAAGATCACAATATTTTTCGAATTTACATAGGCACGACGCATTCATTAAAGAAGAGGGTCTATTCGATATAACAAAGAATAAAACCATATGCGAGTACACTTACAACATTTTTACTTATCTGTTTACTTGATAAGTTTACAACACAATCATTGCTTGTTAGGGCATCTGTAGGCATACGAAGTTTTCCGTAAATTTCTTGTAGCAGTGAGTCCTTCCAGTCAGCCGGGATAGAATGATTGAATGAAATTCTGGCTTTTTCTAATCCCTTAAATTTTTCTTTCTCCTCTTGTTTTGCGGCTGCTATGTGGCGTTTTAACATCATGGCACTGAATGCATTGAATGAGTGATAGCCATATCTTCTTAAACGGCGTGGTAGAAAGGATTTAGGGAGCACTTCTTCAGACGGGCAATTCTTCAGGAACTTTAGTTGAATTCTGGTCGAATGCGCAGCCTAAGGAGACGTGGAGGAGGTAGTGACTACGCATCTAAAAAGAGGAAACAGGCTAGCGAAAGTAAACGTAGCCTTCATTATGTAAAACTGAATCACGAAAATATAGAACGTGATGAATATATAAATAAAGGCATTGCCACGGGGGAAAGTGAAACATCGGAGTGGTGCTAGGCCTTTCGACTTACTGTCCTTTACCTAGCAGACTGGTAGGAATATAAAAATAAGTTTACAAAGAAAGTTCGTGTGAATGACGGATGGGATTATAAAGGAAAATATGATGTTTGCTTGGGCCTTTATCACAAATAAATTTCGTGAATTTTAGCTTGGCTCTAAGTTTGGATATTTTCACTTTTAAACATTTAGAAAGTTGACATTGAAGTTTTTTTCATAAAAATATTAATGATGTTTGTTTATATAGTTTTTATTTTTGGTAGGCAGTTTTGATTTTTCTCCGGTATTATACTTTGTAGTTTTAGCGTGGAATCATTTAGCATTTAATTTTTTCGGAGTGATATACTCGTAATACTTTTACGATGAAGATTAAGGAAATAACTTAGAATCTCATCAGTTTCCAGCTAATAAACTGATAAAAGACGAAGCTGACATGAAAAATTGCTCGAATTTAATTTGCGTATGCTAGTTTCTAATCTTTTGATCGGTAAACTGGGATTATTCCCAGGAATTTTGACTCGAATAAGCCTGAGGATAGCTTCAAAGTGTTCGAAAAACCCGGAATACAGGATGTTAGGGACAAGGAGGAAAAGTAAAATTCATGCAAGGAGTAGGAACAAACTGTGGAGTCAGACACGGCAGTCGGGAAAATAGCGACGAAAACTGCACTTTACACCAGAGTATTTGTGGTGTATTTTGCACCGTATGGATGTTAATACATGATTTTATCATAATCTAATGAGAACCACTTGATATCATTTGCAATTGATAATTTTGTAGTATGCTGTATATTATATGGTAGTAAACAGATATATAACGGATATTAAAATGTTCGAAGTATTTTACTCATCATGTTATGCTTGCAGCCAGTGGGGTACAATCCTTGATGGCATTTGGTATTATGTGAATAGATGACTGACGTGAGTTAAACAGTGGTTGACTGAGATAATAAGAGTATGTAAGCTCTGTTTTGCTTTCATTTCCAAAGCTAAAATACTGAGATTTATTCTGTCGCCCGTGTAAACCTGGATAACAGTTGTTAGATTATGCCCCTGAGACTTTGGTTATTAGGATGTATTATTTCGCTGTTACTCCTCCGTTACCGGGGCTCTCTCTCTCTCTCTCTCTCTCTCTCTCTCTCTCTCTCTCTCTCTCTCTCTCTCTCTCTCTCACACACACAAATGGTTCACTGAATTCGTTGCATGTTGATGATAGTATTTTCACGCTCACCTGTTCGAGGTAGATCTTACAACCTTCAATCAATGAGAGGTTAACCTGCCTTGGTAATTACAGGCGAAAAGGATCTCCGTTTTTTTTTTTTTTTTCACATTATGATGTAACGCCGCCAGTTCACTGTTGCAAGGAAAGGAGGACAATCCACGAGTAGAATAGAAGAGAATAAGTTGGAATGACCCTCCTGCACGTTTGATATCAAAGAAATCTGTTTGAATCTGGTTGTTTGGTTGCTGTTGTTTGATATCAGCTCAGTGGTCTGGTAAAACTAAGGTACACTTTTTGCTGCGAAGTGTCTGTTTTTATATCTATTACGTCATCCAGTTACATTACCTTTTAAATGTTATCCTTCAACCCTCCTTTTCTCTCTCCCACAGTCCTTTATGCAACTCTTACTCTCTGTCCTTTACTCCCCGTGATTCACCCCCCCCCTTCCCTCTGTCGCCCCCTCCTTTTCCCTTTTCCTTTCCCATCGCCGTGTGCTACCCTTCCCCCTCCCTCCCCTCCAGCACCACCCCTCCATCGTAAAAGTGTCACTTACGGAAGGTGAATTATATCATTAAACGTATCATAAAGACGAAAAAACACTTGAGACAGACTCTCCAAGAAATGTCACACAACGCGAATGAGTCCGAAATGACAGTCCATTTAGAAATCTCTTCCCCAAATGATGATATTGATGATGATGATGATGATGATGATGGTAATGGTGATTGCTATGCAGGTGCCTTTAATCGCCTGAGAACGGGATACCTCTTGGATAACCTAAAAGGCAAAGAACTTTTGGTCCACCCGAGGGAAGGAACGCACTGCATGCAATTTCTTTCCGTTATTATTATTACTATGGCTGCATGCTTGCTGGAAGCAATTTTGTTTAGGATTGAAGAGTCTAAGGAAGAAGACGTGGATGATAATCACGGCCGCAAATCAAGGTTACTGTATATTGTTGTTTTTCTGGGCGAGAGGTGGCGGCAGGAAGACGGTGCAAATCATTCGGGCCTTTTTCTTCCGTGGGAGGTACTAGGCTCTTATTTTTTTGTGGTAGTGGCTGATCGGGAATTAGTTATATAGAATTGCTGTATATTTTTATAACATTTTCGGTCAGGGAAAGGTTTCCTATAACGGGACTCGGCTGAATATGCTTGAATGCATATAGTTGCAGTATTCACCGATACCTCCTTGCACACATGAAGTTTTGTAAAAAATAAAAAAAATGAAAGGCGATAAATTGGTGAAAAGAGTGTGTATGATTCGTAAGTGTAAGGAAGGAGGAAGAGGAGGAATGAAAGACCTGCCCTAGATAAATGCCGTGAAAGATACTGGAATGGCAAGGTCTTGATATTGAGTACGAGGTCGAGTGTGAAATAGGTGACCGGTGTACCTGGGTATTGGGGTTTGGAGCTACTAATGTCGCGGAAGTTTCCTGCGCATAGTTTCTTAAATCCACTATTCAGCAATTCGTAGTGACCGCTGTGTTGTCTTTTCTCATAAGCCACCCCCTTTTTTAGGGAACTGTATGTTTTTTATATATATATACATATACGTATATATGTATATAAAAAATATGTGTGAGTTTATACCGGTATATACAGTAGGTTGACTGGGTTGCTTTTTGTGTGTGTGTGTGTGTGTGTGTGTATATATATATATATATATATATATATATATATATATATATATATATATATATATATATATATATATATGGATGGGTCAGGAATTTGGGTAAAATTCCTGGCACGTTGGGCTTCAGAAGCCTCCCAGGGAAAAAACATCAGGTACAGTGAACTTAAGTTCCAGCTTCTTTTATGACTCTGGTAATTGAGTCGGTACCGCCTTGGCCTGTCACTCGGGAGACCGAGTTTCGTTCCCCAGTGTTATATATATATATATATATATATATATATATATATATATATATATATATATATATATATATATATATATATATATATGTGCTTGTGTGTATGTATATATATATATATATATATATATATATATATATATATATATATATATATATATATATATATACTGTATATATATTATACAACATTATATATATATTATATATATATATATTATATATAAATATATATATATATATATATATATATATATATATATATATATATATATATATGACTTGATTGCTTTTTGTATTGCATGTCCTTGGGTTGTCTCCACTGAGAAAAAATGTCCCACCTTGCGTAAAGGAAAGTTAATGATCGTTGTTCCAATGATATTTAAGTCCTATTTGACGTGTCCCCTCCAGCCCTCCGTTGCACGCTTGGGGGAGGAAGATTTTATCGTAAATTATTGCCTCTTATGATATTTTCTTGTTATTTATGTCTTCCTCTAAGACAGTTGCCTAAGACAGTTGCCTCTTCGGTTTTCATTCCTTATTTTTTATCCACGGGGTCTTTTTCAGATGAACTTTTCTTTTATGATTTATGTTTCGTTATTTAGTTTTCCGAGCGTTAACATATTTAAATATCTTAATATGTTGTTCCCTTATTGAACAGCGAAAATATGTTATGTAGGTTGATCATGTTGAGGGTAAGTTTCTTTTCGTCACCTTATGGAAAATCAATTACATATTGTAATACCAACTTGTCACCGCCTGATTGATGCTTTAATGCGGAACCGTTTATGTATGTGTGTGTATATATATATATATATATATATATATATATATATATATATATATATATATATATATATATATATATATATATATATATATATATATATATATATATAATATATATATATATATATATATATATATAAATGTATGTATATATGTATGTATACACATACATACAAATGTACGTATATGTAAATGTGTACGTGTAATTTATATACATTTATTGTTACACATGTATGTGAGTATTTACATTAACTTATTCATTTCTTTCTTTCCAAAATAGTTTTGATGAATTGAGTTGAATTAAAGCTTATGGTTTGTGTATCATCGGGGGAATCTCTCTCTCTCTCTCTCTCTCTCTC
>NC_089743.1:82672470-82722470 GCF_040412425.1 Macrobrachium rosenbergii | reverse complement strand
CCGTTGCTAGGTGACCAGTTGGTTCTTAGCCACGTAAAATAAATATAATCTTTCGGGCCAGCCCTGGTAGAGCTGTTAATCAGCCCAGTGGTCTGGTTAAACTAAGATATACTTAATAAACACGCAAGAAGTAGAAGGAAATTTATGTCTGAGTCATAAATTTATGACGTAAGATTGTGTAAGCACAGATGATAATGTTGTTTTATTACTTATAATGTAATTTTAACGAAGGAAGGCTCGACAGGTTTTTGAAAAAGAAATCGGCCTATGTAATCATGTATAAGGAGTGTTGGATATGTGGGAAAAAATGTAAATAGGAAGAGATAACCGAAAGTCTATTTATGTAATGTTGGGGTAGTCACGTCACCTGTGTATGTTATTTATTAACCAGCATAGTACCGCAAGTGTGCCAGTCTACTTTGTTATAAGGTTCAGTACTCTCTCTCTCTCTTTTTCGCATTTATACACACACACATACATATATATATATATATATATATATATATATATATATATATATATATATATATATATATATATATATACTATACACACACATATATATACATATATATATATATATATTTATGTGTGTATATATATATATATATATATATATATATATATATATATATATATTCTCGTATAAATTTTGTGAATCATTCAGTCGTGAGTTCTTTACATTCACAAATATGAAGCCAAACATCGAATTATAATTGATAAACGCTTCTGTCCCTGCAATTGTCTATGGATGAAATTCCCTTTAGATGAATGTTATTCAGAAGGTGCAGTAAATCCGATGTTAAACAATATTTGTGAATAGTTATGCGTATTTTACTCTCTAGCTACAATTACTTATGTATAAACATACCGCACTTGAAGATATGTCATCAGAATTATTCCGCCTCAAATAATTATGAGGCTCGTAAATATCTTTGTAAGGGAAAGGTCTTTCCGGCCTATACGTTTTGCGCATGCGTCGTTAGAAAACACTTGGGAAACACTTGGGTATTAGTTTGAATACACTTTTTGTAAACAGTCAAGAGAACTGATAGGTTGTGTCTCAACAGGTTATCTATTTCATCCTGTGAGGATGATTGTGAAACAACCTGTAACATACTTTGTTATCTGAAAATTAAGTTGAGTTACTGTTATACTCCTGGTAAGTAAAACTTACACTGTGCTTTGGAATTCTCTGTTACATTGAAAGTAATGTGAATTAAAACCCACCTTTTATCTAAACACTTGAGACAGGTATGGGTGAGTCGCCATCAGTTAGGAAATTGTGATCTGGTCATCTTTCTCTTTTTATTACGTTTTACTCATCTGTGACCACGAAAGTTTGCGTTTCGTTGAAGTAATTATTTTTTTTCTGATTTTTTTTAATAAGTCGCAAGGTATTCAAGGTTGAATCCTGTTTTGTTCATAAAAAAAAATAGTAATAAGTCTGCGTTTCGTTGAAGTAATTTTTTTTCTGATTTTTTAATAAGATAATAAGTCGCAAGGTGTTCAAGGTTGAATCCTGTTTTGTTCATAAAAAAAAATAGTAATAAGACTAAGTTCTTAAGGTTGTTTTTGGCAATTTTATGCTTTACAATTTGTTTTGAGATGGAAGGAAAATAGAAATTCTTGTCACTCGGACGTAATATACTACGCCTGAGTGGAGGTATACGCTCTCCATTACAGCTCGTAGGCCACACTTCCGGTTGTGAAAAGCTTCTTGTGTCTGGCGAAAGCTTCTTATATTGAGGTACATAGCGTATTTGCCGGCGTATATGACGCACCCTTATTTTACAAGGATATTTTGTGGAAAAAACAATTTTAATATGTTTCATCATCCATTTATTGAATGGTATTTTAAAGTGATTTTGTTGAGAAAATGTATGATTCTGGGCATGAATTACAACACTGTGAGAGTATACTGGAATAAAATAATGGACTCTTTATGAAATATGCTTTAAATAAACAACGTTCTGTGCTTTGATTTTGTTTACATCTACTCATTGCAAATGGCTGACAGGCTAATTGCCGACGTATCGTAAGCATTTTTTCGTAAGTTTGTGGTAACAGACTGATAATTCGGCTTGTTTTCAATATTTTAATATTAGTAACACAATTTACTGTCATAATTAGGCTTGTTTTTTAATGTTATATTATTAGCAACAATTGTTTTGCCTACTCAGTATATGTAGTATATATATATATATATATATATATATATATATATATATATATATATATATATATATATATATATATATATATATATATATATATATATATATATATATATATATATATATATATATATATATATATACTGAATGTATACGTACTTATCTGCGTAAAGGTTCGTTTCTCATGCAGTATTTATCTCACTTAACTAAGAATTTCTAAGGTCTAATAAGAAAAACGTTTACTTTATGAGATTCTTAACAGCAAATGCCTCATATGGAGTGGTCTAAAAAAAATGGGCTTCCCGTGAATACCACTGCAGACTGACACAATTAAGGTAATGTGTTTTAATGACAAAAAAGGAGTTTTAATCTCATTTATATTCCAGTGGAAGTCAAATCTGAAGTCCAATCGCGCATCTTGAAAGATCCGATGCCACTGTCCACTCGGCGTTGATATTAAATTCGTAAGGCGTCGATATGATATCGGATGTGACCGTGATCACGTACAGATTGTACCCAAAGGTTAGTTGAGTTTGTTAAGAAACGTCAAGATGGTTGGGGTATCATTGGTATCAAAAAAGAAGAAACCATCGGCTCTTTATCATTTGCTGTGACCCCGTATGTGATATCTGCAGTATTTGGCGCACAAAGTCCTCTGGAGTACATTTATGCAAATGGCTATCAGTTTTAGCCCAGGCTTTGCGATGATTTTTCTGTGCGTGTGTCTGCAATGCTTAAGAGAAATATTTAGTTGTGATTCTTAGGTAACGCAGATGTTTATTAGGCAGACTTTCAAGTTCGCGTTTGGTACGTGTAGCTTTGATCAAAACTACCACTGTAGATTGACACATTTAAGGGAATGTGTTTTAATGATAAAAAAGGAATTTTAGTCGATATTCCAGTGGAAGCTCCCATTGGGATTTTATTTATAATAATATATTGCCCTGATATTGATCTACCTGTAGATAAGGTTAGAAGACTCATCATTCTAAAGGAATCTTGCGTGAGCACAGGCTCTTTCACCCAAATCCAAGACAAGCTTTATTCGACGGAAGTAATTTGGGGTCCCGAAGAAATTAATTTTTCCCCATCTTTATGCAAACCAAGATATATTGATTAAATTATTTTATTATTTAAGATAATTTTAGCTAGTACATCGTCAGTGAAGTGTTGATAAAGGCCGTACACTGTCTTACTATACTTGAATATTTATTTATTTATTTATTTATATATTTTACTTATTTCCAATGAGAAATCATGCTGTTGCCTTATTCCATCTTCAAATGACATGAGTAACGAAAAACGAAGACATTGCAAAGAGCGTTAAAGAAACAACAAAATCTGGGAAATGGGTCTTTTGTCAGGTAGGTAATTGCCGTTCAGGAGTCTCATTACAGGTATTACTGAGGGAATTTTATTGTTCGCTGGTTTTGAAGATTGTCAGGTTACATTGCACGTTTGCAGTTATGGGCAACCCTGGTTTATAACATCTTATTGGAAAAGAAGGGGGAAAAAAGAAAGCGTATACATGACTGATCGACGCCATATGCTGAAAAAGTCGTATGACGCAAGTCGGACATGCCATAATAATAAAAAAATTCGAGCCATAAAAAAACAAATTGGGCGTTGGTACCAAGTGGAATACCGATTTAGATCATTATATCTATATATGATATACATATATACGCACACACATATATATATATACATATACATAATGTATGTATGTATGCTTGTGTGTGTGTGAGAGAGTAAATACTTAACTGAAATTTAGAGATGATTACTAACGTCTTGGGTGGAGATTAAGCGGGAAGCCATTATTCAGTTGTCTACGACCATAAGATGTAGGTGGCTGCAGCGAAGCTGTTGGAAATATCAACTAGATATTTCATCTTGTAGAAATTACGTATAATTTTACTTGGAAATGCTAATTGTTCAAGTACCTCTCATTAATTGATTGATAATGACAGTATTTCTTTCTCTGTTTTACTCTTTTCAGACCTAGTTTGTTTCAGTACGTCCCAACGAGTATTTGTATTTTTGTGCTAAATGTTACTGAGCCTGGAACATCTTAGGAGCCTTCTAACTGCAGTCACCAATGGTTTATTCAGTTTCACTCTGGAGCTTTTAAATTTCTCGTGAAAGGGTTTGGAATAGCCATTTGTCGAGAACTTTCAAATTATTTTTTAGATATTAAGATTTGATCCAGAAGGATGTGGTAGTTCTCATTATGAGGCCTACGATGCAGTGGCTAAGAGATGGAGCAAGTTATTGCAAGGAATATAAATCACCTCACTGAATGTTTGGAATTCAGTTTGAGAGATTTAAAAAAAAAACTCACATCGAAGCGTCAGATTTAACCATGGAGTGTTTGGAATAACTTGCCACGAATTTAAATTTTGATTGTGAAAAGAAGTTCGTGCTGCTTAAACGCAGGAAGTCGTTCACTTTCGAACACGTACCTTAGGACTTTTAGGCGTTATTCTTGTCGTATTCTTTAAAGTACAGCGTAATCAAACCATCCCTTGACATTTCCAGGTCCCGGTTTGGATTGCTTCTTTTTATACTGTATATCGATACACATATTACTCCTACAAATACTTAATTGTATCAACAGTTGTTCTCTGTATGTCTGGAAAGCTGTTAACTGCATTATCTCACTGATATGCATTCTAGATAGAAACGCAAGAGTTGATAATCGTGTAATAATAATTTGTTGAGGTTTTTCTTAGTACTTTGGTTCTGTACTCAATCTATTTTACCATGAAGGTTGAGATTTGGTCATCGCCATGTAATACCTAAGTTTAGTTTTAGGCTTTTACATTGATACTCGAGTTCCATAATATGAATTTCTCGAATATGTTCTAACAAGCAAAGTTTATTTATTTCCTTTTACTGCTCTGTACAGAGAAATCCTCTATTTCTTTTATTTTTATTGAACCTCGAAATATCGCGCCTTGGACTATGTACAATAAAGGAAAGAGTTGAAGGATTTGAAACATAATCTTTGATATTCAGACGGGTTCGAGAAATTTTAAATAATCTACTTTTTGAGGATGATGGATTCTCGGTGAGGTGCCTCGATCATTCGTGCTGTTAAGGCTTTTGACTCCTTAATGACAGAAGCAGCTTCTTAAATACGCATCCTTGACATGAGATGGGCGATCGTATCCGTGGCAGCACAAACAGCACGTTTCTCTTAATTATGATTGGCTAATTTTGTAAGACAATAGCCAATAGAAACTATGTATATTTTTCATAAATTGGCAACTGGTGGTCATTTTATTCATTTTAGCAATTAAGTACCCTCTTTGTTTTCTAATTACATTCCATCAGAATGATAAGTTTGGCACCGCTCGTAAATGTTGTTAATGTAGCCTTATGTCTCACTCTAGAGTGAGAGTAGACGCTTGCTCTACTGTACAGTTGAATTACACCTGGTATTTTCTCTTTCCTACATTTGTTCACATCCTGTAAGGGGCGAGAGGAGTTACGTAGACAGTGCACATTTTTTATTACTTCTTTCGTAATCATGCTAGAGAGGGAAAGACATAATCAAGACTGTTGTGATAAGATACTTCTTGAATATGTTAGTTGATATTCAGTCTGTGCACCGTCCAGAAAATCTTCCAAATATTTTTTCCTCAACGTAACGAATTATGAGAGTAAAATTTCATGCAATTAAGTAAAATGTTATTTGTGCCTCGTTACAACTTTGAAGTCTCCACGGCTTGTAAAATATTGAATTAGGCTGTGTGAAAAAGCAGTATGGTGAATGATATAAAGAGTTCCAAAAAAGGAAAGACCGTTTTCTAAGTCAGTAGCTTTTATGAACCAGCAGTTTCCGATTCATATATCGAAAAAGACAGTCTGAATGTTCGCACGGCCGTAGTTTAGGGTCTTCTAACTCCGAATTTATGTCGTGACATTTTTAGAATTTGACAGATTTTATAGCTAGTAAAAACCAGGGTCACCTTCAATTACGGTTATTAAAACCCATAAAATTAATAAATTACGGCACTGAATGGGTCCGTTTGACTCTAATGCTACTGACGACGGTGTATGGAGTCCCGTATAGCGGAACCATACATTGTGATCTATATTATTTATATTATCCATGACTAGGCGTTGTTGTTATAACAACCATAGTCGATGGCGATTATACGGAAGTATGAAATACTCCCCGTCTCCCCCTTTCAATTAAGCCTCACGGTACTAATTCGTGAGTTCCACTGCGCGGTCTGTGGTTGCGATAACTCATCCTCACGAAGAGCTAATATCATAGATTGACTTTTATGTAGCTTATTATTGGAAGAGCCCGATTAGCTGTTTGGTTACGGGACGGTTGACCCCCAACAAGGAAGATGGAAGGCTTCCTAGCTAGGAACTTTTCTTGGGAATCGTAAATATTCTGCCATGCCTCAGTTATACCGATTTCGATCTGGGTATGTTTGTATAAACGTATACGAACGCGCATCACGCGCGGTGAAAATGAAATACTGCGTATAAATCCTGACCAGTTTTGGCTTCAGCTCTCTAAGTCATCTTCAAGATGCCGATCCATTTCGCCTTTGGTTTTTCAACACGTCCTCTTGAAGATGCCTTAGAAAGCTAAAGGTAAAACCGGTCAGGATGTACACCCAATGATTAATTTTTTTCTCGAGTACATGTGTTTTTATACTTCACGCAGTATTTATATACTTCTCGTTTTCTGGTGATTTTAAACATTATATATATATATATATATATATATATATATATATATATATATATATATATATATATATATATATATATATATACATATACATATATATATACATACATACATACTACATACATACATACATACATATACAAACTTGAAACAAACTGGGGTAAGGCATTCAAGTTTTGTCAACAAATCCACTTCTTGAGAGGTGAAAATTATAGAATTCTGAGAGGACCGGAAAAGTAGGGCTTTCGTGAAGTCGTAACCCTGTCGCAGTCGACGTTTGAGGATGATGAGTTCATTTCTATTTAGTGGGAGAATGAAATGTAGCGGTACTGAAGCCCGGTTTTCATGGTAGCTTTAGAAAGGAAAATATGGGAGTGAAAGAGAGGAAACAGTAACCTGTCGGAAAGATAAAGCTGAATTATGTTGCTCTAGCCACATTATGTGGGATAATAGGCTGTATATTAAAGGCTTTACGAAGTATAGAAGTTCTGGGGTGTTTGGGAGGTAGAAATCCTGCATTTGGAAATGGTTAGAAAATTTTAAGTAAATTTCCCTGGCCAGCTATTTTCATCACACTATGTGTAAAGCGTCTTAGTTATTTAATTGTGGTAGAAGTTGTTTTTAGCTCATACACATAAGTTCATGCAACTTTATATTTTTTTATGCATATTTAGATTTTAATCTTTTTTACTTTTAGTGATAAGTTGACAAAATTTAAGTCTTTTAGATGGAACGTTTCAGTTATAACAGGATGCCAGATTTTAATTATATTTGGTTCTTTTTATATACATTTCCATAAATAGCATTACTACAATAAAATTTTCATATGATATCACTTTGGCACAACTTAGAGCATTTGAAAATTTCTGATTGTTCTTTTGAATATATTCCTGTTTCTTTCCTGTTCATTGATTGCTCATGCTTTATATAAACATGATTTACAGTATTTTTGAGAGATGATATTTTCTTGATGGTCAAGGAAGTTTTCAGGAATTGTGGATTCATTGGTCATTATTTGTGTGAGCAGTTATAACTGTATCTGTATAGGAGACCATGCAAATAGTTTTTTTTTTAATAATAATAGCCATGGAAGAGATACAAAAGTCTAAAGCTTATCAATTTTTTTTTTCATGAAAATCCAAGAAATCAGTATAGAATTTATTTTTAAATCTGTCATCGCCCCAAAGAGTTAAGAAGTAGGTATATTTAATGCAAGTTATATATAGTCATGGCTAGATAAACAAGTTAAAAAATGCGCCGAAGTGTCTTCGGCGCAATCGAGTTTTATGTACAGCGTATAGTGCTGTATGAAACTCTCAGCCACGGCCCATGATACTTTCAATCACAGCCCGTTGGTGGACTGTGTTATTGGCAGCTATAGCGGTGCCAGACGCACGATCATTGCTAACTTTAACCTTAAATGAAATAAAAACTAATGAGGCTTGAGGGCTGCAATTTGGTATGTTTGATGATTGGAGGGTGGATGATCAACATGCCACTTTGCAGCCATCTAGCCTCAGTAGTTTTTAAGATCTGAGGGCGGACAGAAAAAATGCGGACGGACAGACAAATAGCCATCTCAATCATTGTCTTACAGAAAACTAAAAATTCATGTAAACGAATAAAGAAAAACTTGTTGGCAGCCATGAAGTTGTTAAAAGATGTTTATTGTAAATGAGATATTTTCATAAAAAAATTCAAGAGGGCTCTGAAGAGTTTCTTTGTATGAATAGTAGGAAAATTGGTGTAGTTGGAATTTCTTTTGCAAATCCAGTATTTTCATTATTAGACAGACACTAAAAACAGAATCCCAATACAAAGCGAAAATCTTCCCGATAGCCAAGAATTCGATGTGTAAGCTAATTATAAATAAATATGACATGGTACTCAAGACGTGTGTATAGATCTCTTAAAAGTATAAAGTCACATATACCTTTGAAGTCGATTAGTTCTTAGCAAATTAAAAGTTTCTATAAGGATTCAAAGATTCTGTACGAACGATAATGGTAAATCGAAAATTTTCACGAATGGTTGAGAAGCCAATATTGCTGATATAAATGTTCCATTAAAAGCTAATAAATCCATGTAACAGTCATTGCAAATCACAGGAATGGCGCTTAGATAAGAAATTAATGGTAAGTCAGACATGATCATGAATACTGAAGAAAGGGAAAATCATAAACTTTTCCATGGACTCAGCCCCCTTCGCGTAAAGATCGGAACATGTTTAGAATGTAGCTGAGGGTAGTAGGGGCCGTAAATCAGGAATTTCACATGGTCATTACCTCTCGTCAGTCACTTGACAGCCCCGATTGAAATTGCAATAAAGGGTGACCGTTTGTTTTGTTAATGCCTCGAAATGATCGATTCTGACGCTGCATTTAATCTAATCACATGTCATCTTCTGTGTTATATATTGGTTCCCTCTGCAATCTGAGCCATAGTTAGAGACTTGGAAGCATTGTATTTTACTCGGGGAGCGTCAGTGCCTCGGCGATTAACGACCGATAGAAAGTGATGTCGCCGGAATGAACGCCATAGGACATCCGGAGAAGGTAATGGGAAGCCACTCGTAATTTCGTCATTATCAGAAATTGTTCTGTAGTTGGGGCACGCAGTTGACTTTTCCCTTCGAAAATCAAGCGATTCGAAAGGGATTAGCAGCGATTGGGAGCCACTTCAAGTGACAATTGGTTATGGCTGGGAATACCACCGTTGATTATAGTGCTGAAGCTGAGATTAATGATGTCGCCACAATACCTGCTTTACTTTAGTCAACTTCTAATCAGTGCTCATTTTTTACAGGTACCACTTCTCAGTATGGGTCTGGTGCACGGTCTTTAGCACGGTTGTGGGAGAGTGGCCTTCTCCGGAAAACCCAGCCTACTTTTATTTATCTTTTTTTCATTGAAAAATGATTGCATCCTAGTATTTACTTTTTCATGCTACGAATCAAGGCTTTTCGAATCTTGCCATATTTGCCTCGCTTGCAACATGGCCGTACTGCAAGTAAATATCAGTGGATTGCAATTTGACATGCATATTCGTCAGTGGCTTTTCAACAGACTTCATTTTACCCAGTGTGAAGAAGTTTGGTAAGCCTCGCTATTGTGGCCACTTTTGTCTTGCTTGCTACATGGCCCTTTACTTCTCCAGATCTCTGTGTTCCCTTTGAGGTGTTTTTCTAGCTGGCTCTCTTTCTAATGGTACTGTCTCGATCACTGTTCTTGAGTTAAAGGAGAAACCCACCTCCTCTTAGGAGACCCAGTAAAAATTTTCACTGCATATTTTCGGCGCTTTCCTTGCGTTCTTCTTCATCCCCCCTAACACCACGAATTGCGTACCCTTCTCGGCAGCCTACCAGCAGTCCATTAGTTTGGAGTCATTAAACTTAAACTGCAAGATGAATTGCGCATAGTGACCTTTTATTATTGTTTTTGTATTAGACGATTACTTCCGTGTATTTTGTATACGGTACATAAATTCGGAAGTCATCTCTTGGCTCGTTTCAGTCATTATTCCTTGTACTGCCAAACGGGCTTACTACTTCTTTCAGTGTTCAGCTCAATTTTATAAATATGACTGGCATTCGTATCTTTTGTTTAAGTCATTTTATTAAAAAAATATATTATTTTCTGTATCACCCATCTATTGGGAAACCATTGTCAGGCGAAACATTAAAATGTTGGGGGTTTTAAGTTATTTGGTACCATGTTACCATGTTCCAGTTACTCATTTTTAGCACCAGAACTTTGAGGGAGGGCTGCAATCATTTCAATAATGAATTTACTCGGTGATAGTTGGAAATTCGGACATCTACAAATTAGATAAGAGATTTATCAAGGCAGTATTGCAATTCCATATTACTTATTTATTTTCTCTGAATATTGCATTGAGTTACCACCATTGCTGCGCATGTGTTTTTAGTTAAGCATTCTTCAGTTATGAAAACCTGCGAGATTTACGGGACGTTTTTATTCATATTTCCATTGTCCACAGTTTTTTAAAAATTAATTACAAGTAATTAAATGGTTCAACGAGAAGAGAGAGGGGGGGGACATGAAAGTGGTTTTCAACTTATTTATATCGTCTACAAAATCAGTAGACCACTATGAATAAAACTTTTCTGGAAGCGTTAAATAGCGTTATTATCCTGTAGAATAAGGCGGTAGCCATGTTTTCCACGACCCCAAAGTTAACTTACACCCTTCAAACCATTCTCTTCCTGCGTAGATGTAAAACTCCCTTACCTAATTTTGTTTTCAGGTATTTTCTTAACATGCATTAAACGCTTCTGTCAGTTGAAATGGAGTTTTTAAGCTTTTTTGTTCTCGTTCTTTAAATTGCTAATTTTTGAAAGTCGTATTTTCTTTTGAGCTCCAGCTTTTTATACAATTTAGTCTTGACATATTTCTTCGGTTACTTGAATTATTTAAGAGTAGGTAATACTCATCTTGAAGAGAGCTTTGTAAAGGACGAAGCTTGTGTGGAAATTCCAGTACATTCATTTTCTGTATATAATTTTTTATTCTGGACATCTTTAAACCAGAAAAAATCAGATACGCCAAATCTCTGAACTTTGCTACAGAGTAGGACAACTTTCCCCCTTTGAAAGATTATATACTTGAGTAAGTGAATTCATCACGAATGCTGACGGTGATTTCAACCTTGTTCCACATATTTCCCATTTATTAAGAAATAGCATTATCTCTAATGAAAGCCCACGACTAGACTGTGGAACTAGAATTGACAATCCTCTGTGCATTTAAACAAAATACATCCGTTTGTCATTTTGAAATGATCTGACATCTATTTCCAAAAAGATCATTACAAGTCGTTTGGGAACATGTTTTATTGTAGTGTAAATGAATTCACTTTTTCCTGCTCTTGGTTACTACAAACCTCGTCCTCATAAATTTACCGCTTAAAGACCTAGATTCATTAAATAAGAGAACGGACTTATCCGTCATGGATTACAGAGAGGAAACGAATTGAGTAAACGTTATTGTCAGTAGTTGATAGTGAAGCTAAATGGCAGAAAATGACTGATGTAATTTGCCTGAGTAGTGGTCGGAAGTCGGCACGATGCGAGATAGGTTTAGGATTCACGGGTAAGAGCATTCTACGTGCGCTAGTCTGCAGGGGACTGCAGGTAATGGGGCATTCTTTCCCCCTGCGTCCTTTCTGGAAAGGGTAGGTGCTTCGGTGAGAGCTCACGAGTGTTAAGGTGTTTTTGACTCTTGATACTTGCCAAAGTGTAGTATATTCGATTTCATTTAGGTATATAGAGTGTATTTGTACTTCAAACGGAATGCCGAAGGTATAATATTGTAAATTTTTATAATCTTTAATTGTATAATAGTTTAGAATTCGATTGAAACTGCTATTATTTTCAATTTTCTAATCGGACATTAGTTGATTCGTTAACTCTGGGCAGAATTTGTCGTGATGAGGAAAACAGTGAAAATAAAAATCACTTTAGTGGATGAAGCTGTAAATTATAATCTGAAATAGAAGTTTCATGAAGAGAAATCTAATAGAAACAGCTGCTTTCAAAATATTAGAAAAGTAATGTTAATACTGTAATAGGCTTATTTTAGACAGACAATCTCTTTCTGTGTGTAATAAAAAAACAAATTACGCAATACAATGACTTAAATATTAACAGTTACATATTTAACCTTATTATATTGTTACCCTTTCTGTTAGATGAATTATGTGCTAGATGATAATGCGCCTTATGTTATCTTGTATTTTGCTAGAAGCATCTTTTACCATATCTGCTTGTTTTTATTTTACGCAAACCATCTTATCAAACATAATTATACATCTCCATGTTTTTTTAAACCTTTTCGTAGAAAAAGTTACTCTTAAGAAGCCTGACAGAGGGCGCAACTGTTGGGATGAACTAAGACCCGTATTTGTTTTCTTCCCCTGTTTTCCCATTAGTTTCTGATCTTCGTGATTGAGAAGAAGAGTAACTATATATATATATATATATATATATATATATATATATATATATATATATATATATATATATATATATATACATATATATACATATACATACACACACACACACACACACACACACACACATATATATATATATATATATATATATATATATATATATATATATATATATATATATATATAAATTTCTGACTCACATCAGGATCGGACCCCGGTCTCTCAGATGAAAGGCCAGGGGGCTGCCAGTTAATTCACACAGGTCATAAAGGAAGTTGGAACCCAAGTACTTCTGTCCGTGAGGTTTTTCCTGGGCAGGCTGCCGCCAAACAGATCAGCGAATTTTACCCAACTTCCCGACCCACCAGTGAGTCAGTATGTACCATTTTATTCGAATTACCCCTTCAGCGTTATAATGATGGAACTAATGATCACATGAGCACGTGTTTCAGTAAAGTTTGCTGGTATGTTGGGTAGCAGCCTGCGCTGGAAAAATCCCAGGTACAGAAGTACTAAGGTTCCACTTTCTCCTATGATCTATGTGGGTCAATTGGTAGCTCCTTGACCTTCCATTTGAGAGACCGGGGTTCGATTCCGATGTGAGTCAGAAAGTTATTTCTGTGAAGTACGTGCTCATGTGTTAAATAGTTCCATCATATTTATGCTGCATGGGTAATTCAAATAAAATACTACCTGTTGGCTCACTGGCTGGTGGGAAGTTGGGTAGAATTCGCTGATATGTTAGGTGGCAGCCTGTCCAGGAAATACCTCGGACACAGAGGTACTTAGGTTCCAACTTTTATGACTTGTGTGGGTCAAGTGGTAGCGTCCTGGCCTTTCGTTTAAGAGACCAGGGTTCAATCCCGGTGTAGGTCAGAAATTTGTTTCCATTAAACATGTGCTCATATGTCCATTAGTTCAAATATATATATATATATATATATATATATATATATATATATATATATATATATATATATATATATATATATACATGATTCATAGTTCTCATCCTAGCAGGTCTAGGTCTGCTTTTATTACATATAGAGCTACTTTAAGCTTTATTTTAAACTTTGATTTTTTTATATATATATATATATATATATATATCTATAAATTATACGTATATATATAAATATATATATATACTCTGCAGTATATATATATATATATATATATATATATATATATATATATATATATATATATATATATATATATATATATATATATATATATATGTATGTATTTATAACATTTCTAATGTTTCAAAGATGTTTAGGATTGCATAAGTGAATATTACCAGTCATTGTAACATTACTCATATTTATAATATTTTCCTGGGAGAAGATTTTTACGGATTACAAGTAAATAATACAAAATACTAGATACAAGAGCTGTATTTTTACAGCAATATTATAACGGCCCTCCTAAATTTGATCCATCTTTTATTGATGGGAATCTCCTTTGTATGAAGAGTTCATACTGGAAGTTTGTTTGATTGCTTTAAATTCTTGGAAGAAGAGGTATTTTTAACAAGGGAATATATTTAATATTCCCTTGTTAAAAGACCTGGATTTGTTGCTAGAGAGAGAGAGAGAGAGAGAGAGAGAGAGAGAGAGAGAGAGAGAGAGAGAGACTTTATTTAGTGAGCTGGTTTCAATAATTAATATTATTTTTAATTTATTTGATTATCTTTTGGTAATGTAATTTTGAGAGTACTACAAGTAATGAAGTCTCTGGCTGAGTTTGATTCTAAGTAAATATATCCAACGAAGAAAGGACTCGAACTGTACTCTTGAGGAAAGAAAAAATAAGATATCTGCAGTGGAATTATCTCCTTCATTTGAGATCGAAGGGCCTTCCCAAGGTGTAAATTTTAGGAACAAGGGAACATGGAATGGTTTAAAAAAATTTTTTACTCAGCTCATAATAATACAAGTCCTTAAATAAACAGAAATGTATGTGAACAGGAAGGAAGGTGGAATGCCCTTGAAATTGTACCTCATACATGACGTCAATCTCTATTCTTGAAAATAGCAATTACATCGACTTGGGACAGTAGAGAGAGTCAGGGAATTATAGAGCTCCGAGACGTATGTGAATGCGCGATCGAAGCGTTCGACTTGTCATTTCCTACACATTTTGTCACACGTTTGTAATCTTCAGCCGCTCTGTACCGGAACAGTGTTTTATCCCTGGCTTTGTCAGATTATGCCTAACTGTTGTCATGGAAGTTTAGTTACTCATGTTTTCTTGAAACAGCAACGAGTGTATTTTTCTACATGAAACTTGATGTCAGACGTTGCGAAAGGATGGACATTTTTCTTGAGTATGGTACCAGTAATGAATCTTTATACGAGGTTTCTACTAAATAAATGTGTCCGGTTTCTCCATCGAAATCGTTGATTATTGAGATTCAGGAGGTTTATTCCTGTGGTATGTTATTGCTCTCGTAGTTGCTGTTCATTTTCCATGAAATTGTAAGAGAGAGAGAGAGAGAGAGAGAGAGAGAGAGAGAGAGAGAGAGAGAGAGAGAGAGAGAGAGAGAGAGAGAGATTGCTTCCTCAGCGGTTCTTCCCTCGTCTTTTATAACTCCATTCGTTCCGGTGGCGAACCGGAAATTAATTAGGAATTAGGAGCAAAGCTAAGGTAACTAATTCGATAATGACCTGTGGGCCCGTGGGAGACGCCCGCCTCATTTACAGACACCTAGTGCTTGTTTGTGAGTTGTAATCCCTTTAAACTTCTTTATGAAGCCTCGCACCTTTGGTAATTTTACCTCGCAGTGAAAATCATTAGTACAGTTATCGTCCTAATTATTACTCATAGTTTAGTATAGATGGGAGACGAGATTTGTTGTAAATTAATGAGCTGGAACTGACGAATGATACGCTTCTAAGCTGTTCATGTGATCGTTATGGACGGATTATTTTCTGCTGGAAGGATTGTTTTTATTATGAACGATTGTGATGCAGTGGTGTGAAATGTGGTTTCCTATTTTTTTTTATTCTAGAAAGAAGATGGTTTAAAGTTTTATTTCTTCAAATGAAATTTATGGCTTCGAGGAGAATTTCAACAAATAAAACTGAGTTTAACGATAAAGATCTTCTTGTCATTGCCGGTCTTTGGTAATTTAAAAAAGTTATCACCTCTACTTATTTCATAATAATTTTTTGAAACAAACGATATTACCAATAAGCAGTTATCATTCTATCACCTCTCATTACCTAGAAAGTTGTCTTATTTTCCATTTATTGTTGTTAATAAGATAGAAGTTGCTTGAACTGAACTTCATTTTGATTCAGCCTTTGGGTGGTTTATTAAGCCAATAACCGTTCTGATTCCTTTGGCGAGTTGGGGTCATGACCTGTGTCCTATTTTTTTTTTTTTTTAAGTTTCCAGTCATAGACCTTATCCAAATATGTGGAAGTGTTCGTAACTATTATAGTTCAAAATGTATACTCACTGATTCTTGTTTCAAATTTCTGTAAGTGTTATCGCATTAACTTCATCAGGATGGCATCTCCCTTGACTAATCGTGAGCTGTTATTCATCCCTTAGTGACATTTTTCCCCCAAAATTCTTTCGGCATAGTAACGTTGTTCCATTCATACCTTAGTTTCTCTACATTTTTTTTTTTTGTACACGTTAAAGATTCGTAATTTTTAATCTTTAATCTTATCTTATCTTGCTGGAAATAGTTTTACTTGTATGTTTGGCGTGTACTTCGTGCTTATCTGAACGGGATGTTGGATGTAAACATTTCTGTTTGCTGTAGAAGAATTTATGAATTTGAAACAGTTCTCTCTCTCTCTCTCTCTCTCTCTCTCTCTCTCTCTCTCTCTCTCTCTCTCTCTCTCTCTCTCTCTCTTCAGTTGTTAACCTTTTCTTTACACTTGAAATCTACTTCTCGGGTTCTCTGTTATTTTGTTCAGGTCGTTCATTTAGTTCTCCAGGAGTTCTTTCTATTTTTACATTTTCAGGTTCTTTTTAATCTTTCCTGCGTAACGTTCAGTCCATATTTCTTTACTCATCTTTCCTAATATCACTCTTTGAAACTCATTTTTACGGTCATTCCAAGCCACCCTTTATCTGTGTCGTATATATTTTTTTCCTCTTGCATCTGTTCTGAGTGTTATATTGTCTTAAATTTTACAGAGTTATTTTTGTTTTTTCTACATTTTCTTAATTTCCTATTGTCTTCGTGAATGCTCTTAAACTAACTGTTTCCGTGTCCCATGTATTTTTTTTTTTTTAATAATATTAAGCGTAGTTTTGTAAAGTTCTTGGACGGAGTTAACCACAGTCGTTTTGTCACCTGTTGACGTAAATCAATAAGTCATTGGAACAATAGGTTACGGTTTTTGTTTTTTCAACTATCTTTTACACTTTTTGCATAATAAATTCTTTTACCCCCCCCTTTTGTGGTGTTTCTGTATCTTATTCATTTTTGTTTCATTTTCAAATTTCCTTCCTGCAGTCATCGATTTTTAATAATTTCTAGTCATTTCATTTGATTATTTTATTGCCCTGACACATTTACTAAAAATAAATGGATTTTGTTTACATTATTTTTAGTATTTGGAAATATTCGTTCGTGAATTTGATTATATTTCTTAATTACTTTTCACTATTTTCTTTTGCGTCGGTTTGCTCATGTGTGCTTTCCTTTTGCAGGACTTTTTGTTATTTTATTTTTTTTTTTTTACGTTCTTTCATTCCGACTCTGCCATCACGAAATTTAAAATGAACTAGACCTTAAACGGAAGGAAAGCGAGGGTAGGAAGACTTTCTTTTTTAAAGTAAGTTAACAGGAAGTAACCTCGACGACGTCAGGTTGAATGACCTCCAAATTTAACAAATAGGGTCCAGCTAGGCAGAGAATTTTCTCTTAGAATTAGATATTCTTTAGAAGCAGGGAGGTCATTTGCGGTTTCTCGAATCTTAGAAATAAATGCTCTTGCAGGAAATACTTAGAGGGGGAGCGTCGTCATGAATTTACTGGCCTTACTTCTAGACAGGAGTGCACAATTCGTGTTTGAGCATAACACTTCTTTGCAATAATGCAGTAGAGGTTTGGACATGCTAGCTATATATATATATATATATATATATATATATATATATATATATATATATATATATATATATATATATATATATATATGCTCACATATGCAATGCTGTACACTTTGATGGTTATGTGAGAGATGAGAATAGAATCTTTGATTATTACTGATTTGCTGTTGCACCACGATGTTCATTTTCTGGAGATCGCGGCGGTCATGGCGAGCCGTGACATGAAAGATTCTCCACGGGGTTGGAAACCAGTTTATTGAAAGCGTTCGTTTCATTTGTTTTCTTTTGTTTTGCAATAATGCACATTGTATTGCATCTCTATCATGCTGTCACTTAAATTAAATTAATTGTTGTTCTCTTAATCGTCTTCATACTGATGCAGCCATAAATGGCCTATCGTTATATGTTGTATTATAAGATTCTTAGAAACCTTAAATGCAAAGTAAATGTGAGCACTGTATGTATTTCAAATGCAGCATGAAATATAAAATCTTGACGTTTCTCTCTTAGGCCCTGTTCCCAAAACGTCAGAGGTTGTTGAGTTGAAGACTTTTTCTTTCTTTCCGTTCGCTGTTGATGACATTTTAAATGTTATATTTTTTCGTGTAACAAAAGCTAAGTTGGGTCAAAAGTTTAATTGTAGAAAGTTTAATTAAAACTAGTTTTCTAATCGAAGGCTTGACATTGGTCTACGAAAAGGCAAAGTGATAGACTAGGGCTCATTATCATCAGAAGACGTAAAAAGAAAAATAATGATATATCAAAGTCGATGATTAAAAATGATGGCCGGGGAGCAAAGAAGGGGGAAGACCTGAATAATGGTTGGCAAGCAAAGGAAGTTAACTTGTATTGATGATGCAGAAGAATTAGGGTTGGAAGTTGCAAACCTTTAATTTGATTTTGACTGACATCCTGTGGTATCAGTCCTAAAACATGATTGAAGAACCTTCGCTGCTTAGCAGGCTTCACTTAGCATGTAATGATTCTGACCTAGGCTAACATTTTGGGACATATGTGGTCACAGATATTGCGCTGGCTTCTAAAACTAACTGTTTGAAAATACCGGGCTTACTAGCTGCCATGGGCAGAATGGCCTGCGGGATATTATTTGTTCTGATCGATTTTATGCCAGTCACGTAATGTTTCTTTCATCTCGGGGAAGAAGCGATATGCTAGACCCAGGCCGCGTTGGGAGTTTTTTTCTGCAGAGTTTTGTCTTGCACCTTCCATTACTGTTATGTACTTACTTATCAGAGCCGTAATTACTTGTTAGTACGTGGTTTACGCTAAATTACTCTTTCCTTTATTTTCTTATTGGGTTGGGGTAAGACGAAATCTAGAGTCAGTTGCTTATTGAGACAGAGGGATAAAAGATTTTTGAGGATTTGGACTTTATGAGATTATATATATATATATATATATATATATATATATATATATATATATATATATATATATATATATATATATATGCACTTTGTACTTCTGAATCGTAATCATTCCAATTCTCCACTGATAGTTAATTTGTAGCTTGGTTATATGCGATATTTGGTAATTTCTTTGTATATTCATGACATTTTTATATTCTCAAATATTAAGTCATAGATACCTCCTTTTACTATAGAATTTTGTATACCTTATGGAATAACTTACACTAAAGGGCATTATATGTGTAAGTTATTGCATCTGGTTTCAGACAGGACTCGATTTCTATGCTTTAGGGTTTCATGGTTTTGATACAGAGGAAACAGGCTTATCCTTTGATATCTAGAGGAGAAATTGATTTCTGACTTTCTATATATATATATATATATATATATATATATATATATATATATATATATATATATATTATATATATATATATATATATATATATATATATATATATATATATATATATATATATATATATATATATATATATATATATACAGGGGTGTCCAAAAGTCTCTTTACAACTTGAAAAATATATTACAAAAGCCGTTGATGAGATACATTAATCAGATTTGTTCTATATACGTAGCAGTTATCAGAGTTTTGAATCACATTGCATTTGTGCATTCCAGGTATTTTGTTGATGAAAGGGGTACTGTTAAATGGAACCCCTAAAATTGGCTCTCCTCAGAAGGAAGAGGCACCATTTTGTGTCTTAGTTTTTTTGAAACAAAATCGGATATGCAGGCTCAGGAAAACTACAGAACTAAGTATGGAAGAGATCCACCGTCACATTCGTCAATTCATGCATGGCACAAGAAGTTTATGGAGTAAGGGACAGTGTTGGATAAAGAGATGCACATCTGAGGAAAACATCGATCATGCTAGACAAGCCTTTGATCATTCCCCTACAAAGTCCATCTTTGCTGCTGCCAGATACTCACAGCTACCACGTTCAGCAGTGCGCAGAGTCCTACACAAGAACTTGCGATTGTACGCTTACAAAGTGCAACTCACAGAGGCACTGAGCCAAAATGATAAAACTAAGATTGAAAAGATTTGTAGTTAACGTGCCTGAACTAATTTCTGAGAATGAAACATTCTCAAACTGAGTTTGTTTAGTGATGAGGCATCCTTCAGGTTCCAGGAACCCATACACATACTAATCTAGGGACTAGCATCCCTACAGGACTAGGAATCACCAAAGCAGTCCAAAGGGGGTGAATGGGTAGTGGGATCTGTGCAACTGAATCATTTTCATTTTATTTCAACAAGACATCAGTTACTATAGATGTTTACCTTGACCTTTTGACTGAATATGTGGCACCACAACCAGATGACCCTCAACCAACCATCATTTTCCAGCAAGATGGTGCACCACCACACTGGGGACTGCATGTTCTGGTGTTCCTAAATCAAACATTTCCAGACCGGTGGATCGGAAGGGATGGCCTAATTCCCTGGCCACCTCGTTCACCAGATGTCACTCCTCTGGACTTCTTTCTATGGGGTTATGTTAAAGATATCGTGTATCGAACAAAGATATAGGACATCTCTGATCTCAAGCCAAAGATCACTGATGCCATTGCCACCATTGATGAGGCTACGATATAGCGAATATGTCAAGAAATCGAGTACCGTCTTGATGTGCTTCTTAGAACTAATGATGCCCATATAGAGGTGTATTAAATGAGTAAAAATACTCAATATCTACTAATTTTGTAATGATTGTCACATATTTTCTGTTCATTTGCTTTTGATATATTTATTTTAAATTGTAAAGAGACTTTATGGTCACCCTATATATTAGCGGAAATAACGTGGAAAACATTACCTCGCATATCTGTAAGATGTCAAGAAGCTGATACGGCATAAACTGCTTTTGTTTATTCGAGTTTCGTGTAAGGCTACGAACAAAATGTTAAGAAACTCCTCGTAATTTTTACTCTAATTCTAGAGTTGGAGTTGTGTTGTACTAATTATATTTCGGTATTAAAGCTCCAGATATTTTTATAAAGTTACTTTTGTATCTGAGGTCAGTCTCCTTACGTCCTTTTTCAGGCCTGCAACAGATTTTAGTTGTTAGGGGGATTGCTTTTTCAGGCGTCAGTAGTTAAAAGTTGGCCCTTGTTAAGACGTAGGGCTATCCTACAATTTAAGTTTTCAGGTATAAAGATGTTATGAACTTCGTTGTTTCAGATGTGAGGATGCTTTATTATATATTGTTCAGTTATTATTACTATTGTTGTTGTTGTTGTTGTTTACAATTATAGATATTTGTGTTTCTTTTGGTGCTTTTTCAGTTCAGGTACATTTATTTTGAACGTTTCCTCTATAGATATTTTAAAATTAAATATATACATTATATATATATATATATATATATATATATATATGTATATATATACATATATTTGTGTGTATAAACATATATATATATATATTATATATATATATATATATATATATATATATATATATATATATATATATATATATATATATATATATATATATATATATATATATATATTCATAAACATACACAAGCAAACACACCCATTATTTAATGGTTTTGTTACCATACCAGTACTGTACGATTGCTAGGGTCTAATGATTGATGTTCGATACCTTTTAAAATTAATATTTTCTTGAGATATACGAGGCTTTCTTTTGTTTTTTATTTCATAAATATTAAGTTTAAACACATTACTATGAAGTCGTCAGGGGTTTAGAATTCCTACACTTTAATTGTCAGACAAATAAAAGAAATATAATTTTAACTTTTAAGCTGTTAAACAACATTTATCAGCTCATGTGTGGTCTTGATGTGCGAACGTTTATGTGGACGTACGTTTCTCTCTCTCTCTCTCTCTCTCTCTCTCTCTCTCTCTCTCTCTCTCTCTCTCTCTCTCTCTCTCTCTCTCTCTCTCTCCGTATATGCGTGTGTGAATATGCATATATGCCTGAATATTCCTTAACATTAACTGTAGGGGCTCGAGTGGAGAGGATAATCCATGATTTTCTTCAATAGCGAGGCGAATTTAGAGTGCGTGGTGGCGTTGATGGAGTGGAAAATTTAACATGACAGCTTTCAAGATCTCGGAATTATGAAATTATTGTCTTCATTTTTCTCTTTTCCTGTCCTCTGCTTTTCCTGATCGTAAAACTGACTGCACTTGAATGCAAAGATTGTTTTAGCGTTGATCTCTCTCTCTCTCTCTCTCTCTCTCTCTCTCTCTCTCTCTCTCTCTCTCTCTCTCTCTCTCTCTCTGACTGCGCCACATTTTAAGGTATTTTGGATGTTCCATTTTCCATTTTCATGCTACAAAACCATTTTTTTAAGCGTTTCATAATAATGTCAGCAACAGTTCTCGAATATGACGCTAAGATTTGATGCAATTAAAAGACCTTTGGGATGGAGAGTCTTGTGCTGAGTGAAGTCGTTCCAGCCGGTTTCATACAAGAGAAATTGCGTGAAGACCATTCAGGAAGAGTCTAATTTTGAACGCATCTGTTGCTCTGGTTATTCCCCGTTTAGGATCTAACAGCAGGCTATTATCAGAGAATGTCTCTCTTATCCCTTCTGTTTAAGGAGCGCTCTATTACGCTATTGTGTATCCAGGATTACCTATTCTTTTATTGTACTGACGGCCAGAATAACTGTACCAGTCAAGAGTTTGACTCCAGGAAGTAACTGAACAAGCAATACCTCCACAATGTCTTGTTTTATATACGGGATTCATTTATGCGTGTGACACTGAAGGATTAATTGTATGTAAACTAAGCAGCGTATTATTGTTAGGAAAAGTGATGAATGTTATTTCAGTTATACAGAAGCTCGTGCGTTATTCAAGACGAGAAATGTTTTCATTTCCTTCAGTAAATTATCAGCCATGTTGAAGGAAAAAGAAAGATCATCAGATAAAGACTCCATTTTCAAAAGTTTTAGTACTGCAAAGGTAACCTTTCCTTCATTTGCATTTTTGTCAATTGCAGAAGAATTTCAGGTTTTCACTTAAGCCAGTAATTGAGGAATGTGACAGCAACTTATCCTGATCGACGACGTCGTTTCTCTCTCTCTCTCTCTCTCTCTCTCTCTCTCTCTCTCTCTCTCTCTCTCTATTACGGGTTAATCTTTTGACAGCCGGGCTGCTTAAGACGTCCCTTGCAGCGTGTCGCTGTCAGCATTCATACATCAGTAGAAGCTTCTTCTACGCCTCGGGTTTCTGTCGAATCCGATTCGTCGTCCTTGGACAATTAGAAGAAGAAAAAGTACATTCAGATGATGTATAAAATACTCCCCTGCTTATTAATAATTCCACGAGAATTCGTTAGTAATTGTTCTAAATTAGTGATCCAACCTGTTCACAAAATAAGTAGGTAAATAAGCGTCCAGGTTTTCAGCTTCAAGGAAGGTAGGTTTTCAGTCCGCATCAGCGACGATATTGAATTTGATTTTATTCTCTTCGTTTTTCCTTTTCTGTTTTTAGGGCGGCCGTAAACGTCTTTGCTCGATCTTCAAGGGACGTTTGGTGTTTTATTGCTTTAAGAACATGTTTTAGTAATCTTTTCCTTTAATATTAGTAATCTTTTCCTTTAATATGAAATGGAACGGTTTGGTTATCTTTCTCGTGATGCCAGACTTTTTGTGAGATCAGAATAAGAAATTTTGATATGGCTCTTTCTGTGAGTATCGGGTCAGAGTTTTCCTGGTCCGGACCCCTATGGGTTATAGTGATAGTGCTTTAATTGTTCCAGGATGCACTCAAAAACACTCGCTTATTTTGAATCGTATTACATTTGGTGCTTCGGAATCATAAGGTTTTTACTTAAATATTTAACCCCAGCTCAGAAAAGGTATACGTCAGTTTTTTAACTTAATTTCTTACCAATTTTTTTTTGATATTTTCCATCATTTAGGTTTTTAAGATTTTGCCGAGTTGTCATCATAATTTGTATACTAACTTAGTTATTTTCTAATAACACGATTTACTTCATAAAATAATTTTCGGATTGTGTTACAGTTTCGGTTCCATTGTTCACTACTAACTTTTTAATTGAAATATTAATTGCAATATTAGTAGTAATACAAGAAACTCCACAGTTGGTGATTTTATTGAACATTTTAACGTAAACCTCATTTCAAGGATGTTTAGCAATCAATGTATAACTTACACCTTTCGATTTTGAACTGTCGATGATTGTTTCTTTAAAATTTCACACTGCAAAACAGAACATTCCCAAGACATACTGTAATGTTTGCAAGTTTATCACCTTCATTTAAGTTGAACGTCAGAGCTTTTATAGTTTGCAATATTTTTTTCCTGCTCTGTTGTGTAAAGTTTACGCACAATGAACGCTCGTCATTCGTCTTCTGTCATGCCAAAGGGCATTCGTATTGAGAGAGAATAAAGTTTAGGTGATAATTGTCACAATCGGGACTGGCAAATAGAATAAAAACTGCCTGGCACCTTATGGTGCTTCCATGCAGAATTGTGTCCGTGCGACGGTGTCCGTGTGGGCTGTTTGTGGGTCTGTGTCGCCTGAAGGCAAATGGGGGAGTTTCGCGCCGCATCGCACCTCTTACTTCAGGAGCCAATTGTCCTTACCGTTGCTTTAGGAGCAAAGGGTGAAAAGGGGACCGGGTCAGGTCGAGATGTACGCCTTCGCTAATCGGGGAAAGCAAAGCAATGGTCTTAGTTTATGGGCATGCTTAAGGAAGGGGAAGTAAGAAGGGAGATTGAAGAGATTAGGTGGGTTAGATGGAAAGGGAGATTTGCCTAAGGGAGAATTACGAATTGACTTCAGCATGTCGAGGTAGATAAAGAAAGAATTTAAAATGACAATACAGAGTACAATTGGAATGATGCTGTTTATGAAAAATGTGAATAGAAGTTTCAGAAAGAAATTGGGGTACGGAAGAAAGAATAGGAGTCTTTAGTAAGGAAGATTAGGAAAAGAAGACTGAACGAAGAAACATTGGTCAAAAAAGGAATAAAAATCAAGAAAACAACACTCAAAAAACTTGTTAAAATTAAGGAAACAACACCCAAGAAACTTTTAGGGCATGACTTAGCCAAGCCAAAGCATACCCAAAACAGAGGTGCTTGGTAAAAGAAAAAAGGAAAATTGTAAGATGAGAAACAAGTGCACAACAATATAAGATCCTTCGAAGGAAGGGAAAATACCTCGGCAGGATGTAGGACTAGGGTTATAAAAGCCAGGTCTCGTAAGCAGAGTTCCAGTGGGTGCGAATAGGGACAGAAATTGGGGAATGAGGCAATTCGAGGTACCTTTTCAGTGGTTAATGTTCATGATTCGCCTGTACGTCTCTTCTGTACTTCGTTAGTAGGGATGAGGTTGCTAGAATCATTCCCTTCTCAACTCTGGCTGAGACCCAACACAGTAGACTGACCACCACGTACAATGTTCAGTTTGCTTCAACAGTGGTACTGTGAATTCAGCTGACTGGTTTAAATTGCTTCCCCCAGTAGGGGTCAATCTTTTTACATTATTAACAAATAATACCGACATCAGTCAGTCAGTCACGTTATGATTGTAAGGTGATATTTAGCTTCATATGAAGATATTCAATTTTTCTAAGCAAGGTCATATCATAATAGCTTAATTTGTGTAGGGATTCTGAATTTTCAAGTTGTAATAATTTTAAATTGCTATAATGATATTTGAACAATAGTCACAAATGACAGCTTTGTTCAAATATCGATAATGCATTGATCAGATGTGAATAATATTTGATATTTTTTCTCAACCATTAGATGTTTGCGTGAAACAGAACGAGTTGTTGAGATTTTTGCGTGAATAAGACATAAAATTAAATAACAATATGAGATGATTTGAAGCAAACTACCATTTCAAAGCAACACCATATTTTTAAGCTTACCATTATTCCTAAAGACGATCTTAACATGGTAAAACTAAATAACAGAATATGAGATGATTTTAAGCAAACTACCATTTCAAAGCAAGCAACCTTATATTTTTAAGCGTACCATTATTCCTAAAGAAAGGTCCAGGTGTTTGATCTCTCGTATGAAATAACTTTCACGGGATAATGAGTAAGATGATGCTTAATCTTTGTATACCAAAGGTCATTAAATATTTAGTCAACTGCCGAGGTAGTGGGGAAGCTTGCCAGCTGTAGGGTTTCTTCCAGAGAGCTTGTTCAGCTGGCCAAACAGCCACTGACTGTCGCCTGTAAGAGCCCGCCCGCCTGCCAAGGTGGTGGGGAAGGAAGCCAGCCATTAACCCTCTCCCAGAGAGCTCATCCACTCGTCTGAATACCCATTAACTCTCCATAGCTGTTGGTTCTCCTAGAGAGCTTGTCCACCTGTCTGAAGAGCTTGACTCTCCCCTGTCAGAGTTCCTCCACCTTCAGAGATAGTTGGGAAACTCACCAGCCAGATAGCTCTTTAGCCCATCCAAACAGTCATTAACTCTCTCACCTGGGAGAACCACTCCACGTGTTGCAGAAGCTCTCCAGCTGTTGGCTGTCCCCTAGAGAACCCTTCAGGCTGCCCAAACAGCAGTTAGCTTTTGCCCGTGAGAACTCATCTGTCTCCCAAGGTGGCGGGGAAGCTCGCCAGCGTTGACTTTTTCTCCAGGGAGTTTGTCCACCTGTCTGAACAGCTGTTGACCCTACCGTGAGAGTTTCTCTGCCTGCAGAGGTAGTAGGGAAGTTTGCAAGCCACTGGCTCTCTTCCAGAGAGCTCGACAGCCCACCCAAAGAGTCACTGACTCTCAACTGGGAGAGCTCCTATGCCTGCTGTGGTGGTGGGGAAGCTCATCAACTGTTGGCTGTCTCGAGGAGAGCTCTTCTGCCTGTTTGAATAGCCATTAGTTTTTGCCTGTGAGAGCTTGTCCACCTGCCTGAATGGCCATTGGGTCTGGTCTTTGAGAGTGCATCTGTCTGCTGAAATAGTGGGAAGCTTGTCGCCCTTTGTCTCTCTCCGAGAGAACTCTTCTGCCTGTTTCAACAGTTGTTGGCTCTTGTCTGTGAGAGCTCATTCACCTGCCAAGGTGGTGGAGTTCAACAGCCATTGACTCTCAACCCTGAGAGTTTTTCAGCCTTGCGAACAGCCAATAACTCATGCCTGTGAGAGCTCATCCACCTGTTAACATGGTGGGTAAGCATTGCAACTGTTGACACCCAACCCCTCCTCCACCTGCTGAGGTGGTGGGGAAGCCTCACAGCCATTGACTGTCAACCCTTAGAGTTCCTTCACCTGTCTGAACAGCCATTTACTCTCGCCAGTGAGAGGTCCTCCTCTTGCTGAGGTGGTGGGAAAGCCTTGCATTCATTGTTTGTGAATCCTGAGAGATTCTCCACCTGTCCAAACAGCTGTTGACTCTCACCTGTGAGAGTTCCTCACCCACCAGTATTCTGGGAAAGCCTCTCAGCCATTGACTCTCAAACCCTACATTTCCTCCACATGTTCAAACTGCCGTTGACTCTTGCCTGTAAGAGTTCCTCCACCTGCCAAGGTGATGGGGAAACCTCACAGCCATTGACTCTCAACCCTGAAAGTTACTCTGCCTGTCTGAAAGGCTGTTGACTCTCACGTGTGAGAGTTCCTCTTCCTGCCGAGGTGGTGGAGAAGCCTCACAGCTGTTGACTCTCAACCCTAAGAGTTTCTCTGCCCATCTGATAATCCTTTGACTCTTGCCTGTGAGAGGTCCTCTGCTTGCTGAGGTGGTTGGGAAGCCTCACAGTTATTAACTTCCAACCCTGATAGTTCTTCCTCTTTTCCAAATGGCTGTAGACTCTTGCCTGTGAGAGTTTCTCCACTGGCTGAGGTGATGGGGAAAGCCTAGTAGCTGTTGACTGTCAACCTCAAGAGTTCCTCTGCCCATCTGAAAATCTGATCATTCTTGCCTGTGGGAGATCCCCTGCCTGCTGAGGAGGTGGGAAAGCTTCACAGCCATTAAATCTCAGACAGAGACTATTCTACCTGTCTTAACAGCCTTTGACTCTCACCCCTGAGAGTTCCTCCGCCTGTCCAAACAGTCGTTGACTCTCACCTGTGAGAGTTACTCTGCCTGCTGAGGTTGTGGAGAAGTCTTGCTGCTGTTAACTGTCAACCTTAAGAGTTCCTCCACCCATTCAAATGGCCATTGACTCTTGCCAGTGACAGTTCCTCTGCCTCCTGAAGAGGTTAGGAAGCCTCGTGGCTGTTGACTGCCAATCACGAGAGTTTCTCCGCCTGTATGAACGACCATTGACTCTCATTTGTGAGAGTTCCTCTGCCTGCCAAGGTGGTGGGGAAGCCTCACAGCCATTAACTTGCAGCCCTGAGAGTTCCTTTACCTGTCCGAACAACTGTTGACTCTCGCCTGTAAGGGGTCCTCCACTGCCAAGGTGATGAGAAGCCAGGCAGCCATTGACTCTAAACCCCAGGTGTTCATCTGCCCATCTGAACAGCCATTGACTCTCAGCCATAGAGTTGCTCTGCCTGTCCGAACAGCCATATGTCTGAATGGTTGTTGACTCTTACCTGTGAGAGCTCCTCTGCTTTTTAATAACTCTATTTAGGGAGGAGTTCATCATGCCTGTGCCTTTGCCCCTATAGAATTGATTCTTTGGAAGTCTCATCCTGTGTTGTTGTGCCTTAGAGTGCCTCATCTGGGCCCTATGTCCTCCAGTGTTCTAGGTTTTTTTTTTTTTGTTGTGGTTACCATAAATTTGGCTTTGGTCATCCAGGAATTCGTTTCTGTGGTAGCCCATGAATTCGCCAAACAAATTGTTGATCCTAAGCTTATGCTTTGGTCTTGCTGCCTTTTACCTTTCCAATTCCACATTTACTTGTTCTGATTCTTCACCTTGTTCTTCATTGTCTGATTCTTCATCTTCTCTTATTCTTGGTCATCTTGAAAGGGACAACTAGAAGTTTAGCAATCATTTCTCTTATTCTTTTAAACCAAAGTTTCAAGAATCCATTTCCAACATCAGGGCTACAAAAAACCACGAAAATGAAATCATGAAATTGTGTGATATAAAAACTTTACAAAATACATATGTTAATCAAATTTCTATGTAGCATGATTTGATAGTCAGTTCTTAAGCTAATTGCAAAATGAAATATATAAACAGACCACGATGTCGGGAAATAATATAGATATAAAAGTACACAATACAAAGAGATGTAGGCAGACTTACCGGTGAGAGGTGTGGCTGGAAACTGTAATATTAGCCTATGACAATATGCTGAAAATTACTTTCATATTGCTTGCATTTGACCTTTTGACTTTTCTCTTATTCTTGCGACAAGATTCCCCCAGGTAACTTACTATATACATCTTTCATGTAAATAATTTATTCTTTCTTCCTGGCACCTGCTGTGAAATCTGTGGATTCAGTTGGTGTTTTAGCACAAGCTGGCCTTATGACAGCTCAACTCTTGCTTTTGGACAGCCCGCAATCCAGTATTCAGCCAGTTGAGACTTTTTATCTAGGTGTTTTGTAATCTCATTCAAGATTCATTCAAGATCGCTAAAAGAAAATGAGGTCAATATGGTTTTTTAAAAAGAGCCTTGTAACACCTGATCATTCGTCAGTTCACTCGCATGACTGTGGCCAATACTACTGAAATTTATCGGCGAAACAGGATCTTCTGTAAGTTACTCATTAATAAAAACATGATCCTCTTCCTGCCAGCTCGCTCCATCTTTACGCCAGTCATCTCTATTTGTTGTGACTTTGTCTGTGGGTCAGCAGCCACACAAAGAGGCTATAGTTGCGTCTCATAGTCAGAATCCTGAGGTCCATACTAGGCCTCCTAATCCTTTTCACTCCACACAATTCTTAGACAACGGCCCATGAAGATTAGCATACTCTGTACCAACCAATCTCTATAATTTTGTTTACTCTCTCAGTTAAGATGAATCTTATCTCATATTAGTTTATTCCCCTTTTTCTCTCTTCATGGGGGCTGTTTGGCACTCATATTAATGATTTTTTTCCAAATGTGGGTGATTTCTTTACATAATAAAAGCATAGATAATGTGAGTAATTACTTGTAGCCATACACACGCACATGCGGGCGGGGCCATTTCTGTGTTTGTGTATATATATGTATATATATGTTTGTATATATATATATATATATTATATAAATATATACAGTACTCATATGATATTCTCTTGTAACATCTATAGTGTGATTTTTCTGCAATGTTGTGATGACTTTATAATTGTCGTATGATTGTTCTGTATACAAGAGATATTATGTAGTGTATTCTGTATAGACCTATTAATAATAGTTATGTAAGAATGTCTGTGTAATGTCAGATCTCAAAAATATTAATGATTTTGATAAAGACGCAAATTAAAATCATTTAGATAACATAATACAGAGTGGAGATTTTTAGTCTATTAGACCAGATGTTTGAGCTGTCGTCAGTCAGGTAAGCACATTGGACAGATATTCACCCAGTAGCGTAAGATTTTGCCTCAGTCAAGATAAGCGAAGACTCACGTTCTCTGTCTTGTTTTATAAACATGCTAATCATGATTATTTTGCTGTGCGCTGTATGGTATGCATTGATATCTCGTCCAAAACTTTTTTCTTTAAAGTCACGTATGTCTTTTTGAGAAATACGAACGAATTACTGGGAGTAAAAGCATGTCTCGATCGATTGCGTAATGTTTTGTAAGATTGCATCAGCCAATTCTGAATGTGTCTCATATGACCATAAGTCCAGAATATTCTAGAATTTTCTTTTGTATCTCGCTCCCAAAATGCCTTAATGATGACGTCATCTAGTTGTGTTGCTTCTAGCCAGAATCCTAAAAATTTGCTCATTCTCATTTTAGAAACCTTTTCTCTCTCTCTCTCTCTCTCTCTCTCTCTCTCTCTCTCTCTCTCTCTCTTTCTCTCTCTCTCTCTCTCTCTCTCTCTCCCCTTCTTCAAAAGAGGGAAGTTATTAACATAAAATATTTGTGTGGTCATTAATATTTTACTTGTGATTTATACCATGGTATATTAATATAAAATTTGTGAAGTGTTTAGAAAAGTGATTACTAGACCGGTCAATATATTAAGGGATTTTTGCTGTAGTGAAATTGTTTTTGGTGAATCTATTTCATTTTATTTTTTACACATTTCATTTTTGTGTATTTTTGTATGTTCTTATATTTGCAATCTCTTAGTTTTTCACATTTTATATAATGTTGATTCAACATTTATTTACTTAACATCTTATGTTTTTCTTAATAGTTTAACATTGCATACTTGATTTAATTTTCATTTACTTAGATTTTCTTTTCAAATCTTAAGCATTTCTTAATAGTTTAAGTTTTGCTGGATTAATTAAATTTCTTGATAAATTAACATTTGTGATTTAATTCGAGAATTAATTAAATTTTGTGTTGTTTACAAGTAACAGTAATTTATTTTTTCTTTAAAAGTTGATTGTGAGTTTTGATTATAAATTTTGAATTTAAAAATAAGATTTTTTATTTAAAGTTTTTACAATAGTGTTTCACTTACTAACCACCAGTGATGGGATTAATTGTGTGCATAAGGCATAGTGATAAACATGTTTTGTAACTTCAGTTTTACTGATGTGACTCTAGCCTGTGGTGATCGTTACAGTTGTTTGATGGAGTGATGCCCTTTTACTTTAGTATGTTTCTTGTTTAAATGTTGATACCTCACACTTGTTTTGATAAACTTAGTCTGATTTCTCACATGATTAGTAAGTTTTTTAAGGGATCACTGTTGCCTTTAGAGTACTCAGTCGTAATTTTATTGTTATGAGAGTTCAGGTATCTGGCTGAAAGTGGGGTAAATTTTTGAATTCTATGATTAGTAGTGTAATAACCAGGTACTTGGAACACTTCGTGACAATATATGCATATATATATATATATATATATATATATATATATATATATATATATATATATATATATATTGCAGTAAAGAAAAAACGTAGTTGTCAATTAGTGTTGTAAAAAACGCTGCACTAAGAAAGAAATTGAGAGAGAGGGAATAGTTTTGTGTCTTGAATAAACCTAATCTATTAGCCAAAAATTGTAAAGGTTGTAGTAATTTGGAAAGTTCTTATTTATTTTTAATATTCATAACTTTGGTGACCTTTTCGGACTGTTAACTTGTATATATAATTGGAAGGCTGCAAGTATGTTATATTAAATGCACATACACTTTATATATAATTTTTGTCTTTCTTTGTATACACCAAATTGTTTCTGTCTATGACAGAGAAATGCGTTTAGTTAATAAAATCTAATTTTTTTTTACCGTGTAGTGGATAAAGTATTGTTGTTAGTTTCCTTAGGATTTACTAACAAAGATGGTAATCTTACCCGGACGTCGTGTCACTCCTTAAAAAAGCACCAAATGATTGTCAGAAAATCTGGTTTTAAGTGGCAACGAAGAGTTGATAAGGGTCCCAGCATCCAAGAATAGTTACCAATCGAATGATAATGTCGGGTTATTTTCATCCGAAAATTACAGGACTTTGCCTCATGAGAGTAGTACTCCAGGCACCGTTATATTTTTACTCTTTTTTTTTTTTTTTTTCGTTCCCAATGCTGTAATTCTTTGACACTGGTAAAAATGGAAGAAACATCTCTTGTAGAAATAACATGGTCGGAATTTATTAAGCCGAAATTCAAGAACATACTTGCCCAAACACTGACGTCAAAAGTCGACAGGCCTATAATTAACAGCCGAGACTCGAGCGGGCTTTAGTACCCACGCTCTCGAGCGCACACATACGGACACACTCACCAGTAACTGTTAAAACAAATAGTGGCTGTCAAAGGGTTGTATAACTTACGCCGACCAGTGGGCTCATTATCTCGCGACACTTGTAATTTTCTTACATCCGAACATTTGAAATGAATCCCCCCATATCTAGTGTTTCCTTCTGTGACGTGTAATTAGGTTTTATTGCCCAGAAAATTGAGACTCATTTGAGTAGGGAAAAGATTATTAAGTCACTCTGCTGCTTACTGGAACTGTTGCGAGTACGTACTACACTGTAGGGTATAGTTACGCGAGGACTGGAAACCCGGTGTATATTTTCTTGAATTTGTTTCATTGAATTATTTCTCTCTCTCTCTCTCTCTCTCTCTCTCTCTCTCTCTCTCTCTCTCTCTCTCTCTCCTAATATATTTCAGCCGTGACCCACCTACATATGTCAGTTTGTTCGGCTCCTACAAAATTTGTAATAGAAGAATCTGCCTAAATTATAGAGAAAAGTCATGCTTATATTCTAAATTATGATTTTCATCATTGACAAACGAATGTACTTCTTATTAGCTGACTCCCAGTCTTTTACACGGCCTTGAAAAACTATTGTCAGTGAGATACAGTGCTAAGTTTGACTTTCGAAAATACCAAACATCACGTAAATTTTGGAAAACTCTTTGGAAATGGGACGAATAAGATCGCCAGTTTTCTGCATCTTCATTATATTGGCTGGTAGGTATCAAGAAAGAGGCTTTGGGTACTCTTAACAGAAGCGCGTAAATCCCTTGTTCAGTGGTTTGGGCTTCCACTGATGGAGTCATTAGGTGTTACGTACGGAAGGGGAAGCTCAACTCTTGCCTTATCTTCGAGCCCCATTTTGTCATATTTCTGCCGTAAGTTATGTAAACTTATAGTTATCTTTCTTTTTTTTAAGTTGTTCAGTTCAATCTTGCCTGTAGTCCTTTATAAAGAGTAAGTAACAGTTCCTCGTTGGACGGGTCGGTAGCGTTCTCGGCGAGCACTCTGCTGAGCCCGCGCTCGATTCTCCGGCCGGCCAATGAAGAATTAGAGGAATTTATTTCTGGTGATAGAAATTCATTTCTCGGTATAATGTGGTTCGGATTCCACAATAAGCTGTAGCTCCCGTTGCTAGATAACCAATAGGTTCGATTCCACAATAAGCTGTAGGTCCCGTTGCTAGGTAACCAGTAGGTTCTTAGCCACGTAAAATAAGTCTAATCATTCGGGCCAGTCCTAGGAGAGCTGTTAATCAGCTCACTGGTCTGGTTAAATTAAGGTATATACTAATAAAGAGTAAGAGTAGGTAGAGTCTCTGAGATGACATGACGTTCTCTTGTTATTTCTTAGGTTACTGTGTCGCAGCTAAACCAAGAAACTTTTCAGGTTCGCGAAGCATATTTTGATGTTCTAGTTGCTGTATTTAAGGAAGGAGTATTGAAAGGAGTTTCTTAAGACATCTTGCCTGTATGTGATGCGAATGGTGATTGCTTGAACCTAAAACAGTGTTAGTGTTTCAAAATTCATTGCAAAAGAATTGTAGTTGTCAAATCTTTTGGTTGTATGTACAAACATATGCTCAGATTTTTTGTTTCCTAATTTCTATGTAATTAAGTGTTATGTATTTCCCAGAAATACTTGATCAACTCCTTTTACAATCTACCTTTTTTTAATCTGTTTTCGTCTATACGATGTATGACATTATTTCCATAAATAACATGATGCTTAATTTTTATATTGGTTTTACACACGGTAAAATAATTATCGTTTTAAACCTCTTAAAGTCAATCAGAGGTGGGAGTTATACATCTTTCCCAGGCGTGAAAGAACTACTTGAAAATAACAGGACAAGAAAAACTGAGACGAATCCCCAAGCAAGCCATGGATACTTGTATGAAAAAGAAATCTTATTACTCATCCCCTTTTTGATAATTTCATCTGAAATAACCCTCATCAAGATTTCATTTCAAGTAACAAAATTGAATATGTGGAAACTGTAAAATCAACGTATCTTGAGTTATGTGGATTATTTACTTTTAATTTTATAAATTTGATTGATTATTGCTGTATAGAATAGACATTTGGATATATTTACTTATAGCAGTAATAATAACACTTATTGTCTAATGTAACTTACACATGTATGGTCATTCGGGGAATGTGAATTGCCACATTGTATAATAATCTGTTTTTATGTAACAATCTTTGTATTTAAAAAGAAACGACTTTTTTATTTATAAAGAAACGCTCGGTACAAATGTTACAAGACATTTCCTCTACAAAGAAAGAATTACCAGAAAGGTAGACTATTATGAATTGAATTGTACTGACTCAGTTATCTTTTGTAACACGACTATATAACAGAGGTCTCCATTAAGAATTATTACTATTATTGACATTCGACGAAATATATTTATATAAAAAATAAATATATAAAGTTATTAATTATATAATAATAATCCCGAGAACTTGAGCAAGTGTATGTATGTATGCATGTATGCCTGCGTGCATATTGATTCTCCATTAAAATGAAAATCTGTTACATATTAATAATAAACAGCAGCAGCTCCAGGAAGTCAAGGCAGAAGCAATGGGAAGAATAAAACAAAGATTCACCGAGATCACGACAAACACAGACACCAGCTAAAGAAAATGCCCAACTGGAAAGCCCCAGATCCCGATGAAGTCCGTGGATACTGGCTCAAAAACTTCAAGGTCCTACACCCACGAATAGCAGATCAACTCCAGCATTGTATCACAAACCACCATGCGCCCAAATGGATGTCCACAGGGAGAACATCCATAGTACAGAAAGACAAGAACAAGGGAAACATAGCAAGTAACTACAGGCCTGTCACCTGCCTAACAATAATGTGGAAGTTGCTAACTGGTATCATCAGTGAAAGGCTATACAACTACCTAGAGGACACAAACACCATCCCCACCAACAGAAAGGCTGCAGAAGGAAGTGTAGTGGCACAAAAGACCAGTTCCTGATAGACAAAATGGTAATGAAGAATAGTAAGAGAAGGAGAACCAACCTAAGCATGTCATGGATTGACTACAAGAAAGCCTTCGACATTTAACGCACATGTGGCTAATAGAATGTCTGAAAATACATGGAGCAGAGGAAAACACCATCAGCTTCCTCAAAAATACAATGCGCAACTGGAATACAGTACTTACAAGTTCTGGGATAAGACTAGCAGAGGTTAACATCAGGAGAGGGATCTTTCAAGGCGACTCGCTGTCCCCACTACTCTTCTTAGTAGTCATGATTCCCATGACAAAAGTACTGCAGAAGATGGATGCTGGGTACCAGATCAAGAAAGGAGGCAAAAGAATTAACCATCTGATGTTCATGGACGACATCAAGCTGTATGGTAAGAGGATCAAGGAAATAGATACCCTAATCCAGACTGTAAGGATTGTATCTGGGGACATCAGGATGGAGTTTGGAATAGAAAAATGCGCCTTGGTCAACATACAGAAAAGCAAAGTAACAAGGATTGAAGGGATAAAGCTACCAGACGGGAATAGCATCAAACACATAGATGAAACAGGATACAAATACCTGGGAATAATAGAAGGAGCTGATATAAAACACCAAGAGATGATGGACACGATCAGGAAAGAATATATGCGGAGACTTAATGCGATACCGGAAACATGGCAAAAGCCATAAACACATGGGCAGTACCAGTAATTAGATACAGCGCGGGGGTAGTGGAGTAGGCGAAGGCTGAACTCCGCAGCATGACCAGAAAACTAGGAAACACATGACAATACACAAAGCACTACACCCAAGAGCAAATACAGACAGACTGTACATAACACGAAAAGAAGCGGGGAGAGGGCTAATAAACATAGAGGACTGCGTCAATATCGAGAGCAGAGCATTGGGGCAATATCTGAAAACCAGTGAGGACGAGTGGCTAAGGAGTGCATGGGAAGAACGACTGATAAAAATAGACGAAGACCCAGAAATATACAGAGACAGGAGAATGAAAAACAGAACAGAGGAATGGCACAACAAACCAATGCACGGACAGTACATGAGACAGACTAAAGAACTGGCCAGTGATGTAACATGGCAACGGCTACAGAGGGGAGAACTCAAGAAGGAAACAGAAGGAATGCTAACAGCGGCACAATAGCAGGCCCTAAGAACCAGATATGTTCAAAGAACAATAGATGGAAATAACATCTCACCCTTATGCTGGAAGTGCAATATGAAAGATGAGACCATAAACCACATAGCAAGCAAATGTCCGGCGCTTGCACAGAACCAGTACAAAAAGAGGCATGATTCAGTAGCAAAAGCCCTCCACTGGAGGAGCCTGTGCAAGTTTGCAAGAAACACCAGCTAGCTTGCAGTAATAAGTGGTACGAACACCAACCTGAGGGAGTGGTAGAAAACGATCAGGCAAAGGTCCTCTGGGACTATGGTATCAGAACAGGCAGGGGTTATACGTGCCAATAAACCAGACGCGACGTTGATTGACAAAATCAAGCAGAAAGTATCACTCATTGATGTCGCAATACCATGGGACACCAGAGTAAATGAGAAAGAGAGAGAAAAAACTGATGAGTATCAAGACCTGAAAATCGAAATAAGAAGGATATGGGATATGCTAGTGGAAATTGTACCCATAGTCACAGGAACACTAGGCACGATCTCAAGATCCCTGAAAAGGAAACTGGAAAAACTAGATGCAGAAGTAGCTCCAGGACTCATTCAGAAGAGTGTGCTACTAGAAACAGCTCACATAGTGAGGAAAGTGATGGAATCCTAACGAGGCAGGATGCAACCCGGAACCCCAAACTATAAAAAAAAAAAAAACACCCAGTCGAATAGGATGATTGTGATAGACCCCCCCATAATAATAATAATAATAATAATAATAATAATAATAATAATAATTTTTCATTGAAATATCCCATCGGAAAGAATGCTGAAAATCTCTCTCTCTCTCTCTCTCTCTCTCTCAAAATCAGAGTCGAATAAATGTGCGGGTTCATTAATGTTTGTGTATTCTAGATGTTTGTGTTTGCTGTTTGTGTATTCTAGATGTTTTACTGTCTTACATTAAATAAAATTATTATCGCCTTCACCGCAGACCGGATTGCAAATAAGAAAGCAAAAGGAGAAAGAAAGCTGGAAAGAGCATAACACTTCTTCTTCTTCACACTGAACGTACGAATTCACCTGCATTTCATAGGGTGGAGATTATAATTGTCAGCTGAGGATAAAATGGAGAACAGGCTCTATCTACGGTCTAAATAGAAATCTCACAAAGCAGGATTTCATCCTTTCTGTTGTAAATAAATGTTTTGACTTTTTAAGTTACCGTTACTCTAATCAGTTTTCGTTTCTGCAAATTTTACCCTTACAGAACCATGACACAAATGACGTACCTTTGGAAGCATTCACCGTCAGAGAGAACGATTCACACTGGCCATTGATGAGGTTGCTGAAAAGTGCTTGCATTCGTCAGTGAGAGAAACTGCAAGCCGGTGTTTCCATGTGTGAATACGCCAAAGGTTAAAGTATTACATCATATGCTTCAACTGGCAATTTGCACATAAGCCTGGTCATTATGTACGCAACCTGACAAAAGCACCGATATTATTAGTCAGACATTTTCGATCATTCACACGGGATTACTAAGCACACAGTGGCTGCTGAATGCATTAAAGTGTCAAATCAAAATTACCTGCATCAGTTTGCGGAATAGGAGTACGCAAATACGCAAAGGTATAAGTGTGTTAGCTGTGCTTTGTGAGTTGCGCTGGGTCCTCATGTTTTCTGCTTCCTAAACCATTTCGGGTTTCGGTGATATTGTGGAAACAATGACTCGGGGGAAGAGGGGTTGGTCGACTGGAGGGCCAATTTGTCTCTGTTTAGACTCTGTTTGCTTCATCTGGAAAGATTTATTATCCAGGTACAGTTAACCGTTGGGTGCAACAGGGGTCAAAAAAAAAAAAAAAAAAACTTGTCGTTCTTTTCCTCTGTTGTTTCGGAAGTTACATATGGTGGTGTTCAGTTTGTCTCGATTGTGGTTATACATTCACGTTATGCTGTCCATAAACGCAGTAATAGCTATAACCAGCTGCTATTCGTAAACCCAGTAATACCTGTAAATGTGGTAACATCCTTAAACCTAGTGATGTACGTGAACCCAATGATCTCTAAAGACCAGTGATATCCACGTAGTTATTGAAGCATTTAGGCTGTAAACATGGTGTTGACCATAAATCCAGGATATCCACGATTGATGTGATATGAACTCAGTAATATAGACCCAGTAATATCCATAAACAGAGCGCTATCCATAGGGCTGTAAACGGGAAAGGTGCAAAGGACCTCCAGGAAAAAAAGAATTTCACCTTATGCCGTATTTCTGCAGCGAGTGCCGCTTGGAATTTCAAGGAGACCTGTTAAATACGGCCAAATTTAGGCAATTGCTCCTCCTCGATTTGTACTTGGCTATTCTTGTTAGGCCTCTGCTTAGGCATTTTTGAGAGAGAGAGAGAGAGAGAGAGAGAGAGAGAGAGAGAGAGAGAGAGAGAGAGTCTGATACATGTTCATTATATCTATCTAGTCTCCGCCTGTTTTTTGACAGATCTTTGATTTCTTATTTTTACTTTTGGAGAGAGAGAGAGAGAGAGAGAGAGAGAGAGAGAGAGAGAGAGATAGAGAGAGAAGAGAGAGAGAGAGAGAGAGAGATCTACTATAAAATTCCCATAATCATGTCCTGTCAGTAGTTCGAGCATTGTCACCGGAAGAGCTGTAAATGCCACCTAGAAGCTGCTAAACATCAGAGCAAATAAAAAAAAAACTTAACAGAATGTCCGAAATGGTGGTACCTCTCCCTCCTTACCTCTCATCATCGCTGGAGGATCATCCGCGCGCGACTGACAGTCATCCACATGATGGGATCCAATTTCGTAATTTTTCATCCATTGTGTAACACTCTATAACCTACGATTCATAATAAGGGACACTTGCAGGGCGAAATTGTGTGAAGTGCGATCGAAATTATAAGGTCGTTCGTTCCCCTTCCCCGCGCGAAAGGGACCCTTGACCTCATCTGAAAACAAACAAGGAAAAGGTGGTAAAACCAAAGAAAATAATAGAAGAAAAGATATGAAAACCACGTAACTTTGACATTATAATTGGATTACGATTTTCCATGAATAAATCTGTATTTTATTTGTTTATTTACTTAGTTATTTAGCAGTGATTACTTTGGGATTGTTTTAATTTGAAGTGGTCGAGATATTTTATTAATTTTCTCAATTCCTCTATTCATGGAAGTATATTATTTCATGGAAAGGTATAAATATATACTTTCTAGGCCATCCCGTGTTGGAAAAATGGTCAGCCTATATATATATATATATATATATATATATATATATATATATATATATATATATATATATATATATATATATATATATATTTTATTATATATATTATATATGTATATATCTAGTGTATATATATTTATATATTATATAGTATATACATATGTATATATGTATATATCTATATATATATTTACTATTAGTATATACATATATATATATATATATATATATATATATATATATATATATATATATATATATATATATATATATATGTATATATATATATACTCGTATATGTGTGTGTGTGTGTGTGTGTGTATGGGTATATTGTAGTTATTTTTAATCATACCTTGCAATATTAGCTATATCTCTATGGTTGGGATTTTCAATTTTTCATTATATTTTTTCTATTCAAAAGTTAATACCTGGAGAATGATATTTATGTATAACGCTATACAGTTTACTTATTAATTTTGCTGACTGCAGCTTCGTTACAACAACACTTTCTAATGTCGATTGATCATTTGAGTGCACCAAAAAAAAAAAAAAAAATTCCTTATTCATGTCATGGAATGTGAAGTGTGAAGTAATGTTAAGCTTTTCTCAAAGAACGGGTTATAGATAATTAAACGATGATTGCAGTATGGCAGTCGAAATAGTTTCGGTATTAACATGAAAACAGTAGAAGTAATAATAGTAAATATGGCATTTGCAGATTGTTAGGAACCATCCACTATTATGTTTGGAAAAACCTTCCCAACGATCCGAGTCAACTGTAATGCCTTGGAAACATAAGATCTCGTATGCTCTGGATATTTCAGGGCCTCTGTGTGAAAATGAACACTGCTCAGGATGTCACTGAATGGTGAAAAGGGTTGTTTTTGCAAGACAGGTATTTTGATTAATTTACAGTTCCATTCCATTCAAATAAATCTGTATATAATACTGATCAATTCTCTATCCAATGCCTTACACTTGAAGTACGTTGAGTTTTTATATTTAGGAATGACTAAATTTCGGTACATGCTATATAAACCTTATTGGGATTCTTTAAAGTAACAGCATTTACAGTTATAAATGCGTTTTAGTCTTTTCCTTTTTCGCGCTAGAAAACTAAGAACACTTTTTTTTTTTTTCTTAATTTGGATGCGCAATAATCCAATGTTGCGTCATCTAAATAAGCTGTTGTAAAAGAGTTTTATCGGAAGGAATTCGTACCATTTTCCAGTTTTCATTTACACCGTTGAACGCACCCTTCAAGCCCGGTGTCATCAGCAACAATCGCACTTTAAATCATTTTCTTGGTGAATTACTGGTCGCTGAAAGTCAAAGATTTATCACATCTTCGGCAGCTCTGATTTGAAGGATGACTTCGATTTCTCTCCTTTATTATTGTTATTACTGAGGGGGACTTGTGGCGATGCATTTTGTCGTTCATATTTTCTGAATAATTTTAGGTGATGGAAGACATTCCGGGTCTTTTCCCGTGAAAATGTCTACGTCCGGAAGTAGATGATTTATCGCCTCGCGTATTCAAGTTTGTCGCGTCTTTTATACTTCTGTTTTTGCTTCTTGAATAGATAAATTTACTAATTCTTATTCTTAACTCGCTTAAAAATTTTCCCACGAATGACTGCAGTACTGTTTATTATATGAACCAAAGCTGCTTGATGCTGTGGAAGTATAAAAAAAATAAGTTTTCTGACTAATTTTATTTCAAAATTTATGAACAGTCTGTAGCCTTACTTATTCATAGTCTGGTCGCTTTAATCCCCCCCCCCAAAAAAAAAATAAATAAATAAATAAAAAATAAAACAGCTCACCTCACAGGTTCTTTCAGCGGTTTAAATTGAAACTTCACTCTAGGGAAATTGTGTTTAACTTCACTAAAATGCGACACGGTGTTTATTTATGAAGCTTCCACTAGGTTTAATACTGGAAACCGCAGTTGATAGTTTTGTGTTTACTGATTGAAGTTTCTTCTTTTCTGCGAGCATTATTCCTTTCTCCTCTCTTCTTGTTTTCAGATTTTTATTAATTTGGACGCTTATTGGCCTATATATACCTTCTGAGGAAGTTGTTCCTGACCTTGACCTACTTTTCCAGGGAAAACAGCACGGTTACACTAAAATGCCGAAGGTGGAGCGGGAAATACTTATTTGCTAGATGACTTCGGAAAAAGCTGCGGCTAGCGTGCCATAAAAGCAGTGGTGATATCGTACGGGGAAAATTAAAATCGCATTGAAGTGATGGAACCGGGCAAGGTTTTGTTTATAGTGATGGTTCTCAGTCTGAAAGTTATGATTTTGAGACATTCCTAACGGTCGCTAATCATGTCATCTTTCATGATTTAACTGATTTTTCAAAAGTTGCAAGAAAGGTGAGATACGGTTCTATAGCTCTCCCTCCTGCAGGTGTAAATTTAATAATAGTACTTTTTTTTCTTTCCCATTTTTGCATTCAGGACTTTTTGAGTGAGAATCCTTGACACTAATTTAAGTGATTTTGACGCATTGTTAAATGTCATATACTTTTTTTATGCCAAAGCTTCATCTTATGGTTTTTCTATTTGGAAGTCTCATAATTGCTTTTTGTAAATGATTTAGTTGTTGAGTGTTTTGACGTTTGGATAAGCAGTAAAATATATCAGTATGTTAATTTTACTCTTTTTTGAGCTAGGAACAATTAAAAAAAAATATTATTTTTAGTGAGTTGATTTAGATTTAATTAATGCAAAGTAGCTATTGGGATTAATTACTTTAAATGAATATTCTGTAAAGAATATTTAGCTACAGGGGAATTTTTTTTATTAGGAATGATTCGTTTGACTTAGGAGTAATTTCTTTAGAATTACTTTGAGTGAGGAATTAGTAATTAAGAACTTTATGAATTGGTATTTTCTTTAAAAATTTTTATAATGTTAAATTCATTATTTATAGTTAAATGTCTTTGAGCTTCTGTTGTCCTTATATTTACATTGATTTTCTTTATTACTACAGGTAAGTGTATGTGATGGATTCAGTATTTAAAGGACTGCAGTGCTCCTTCAGTAGCGATTGTAGATCGACTCTATCTTGACGGGTAGTTCTTGGGGCTACAGCCCTCAGAAAGAGGTAAGCTTTAAGTTAAACGAGGCCTTTCTCAAACTTACCGCTTTTCCTTATCTCATATTTCTTTAGTCTTTAACCTTTCTGCAACGGTTTAAGTCGTTACATTGTGTCAGTTATATTCATTATTTCGGGTTTTACTTTCTATTCTTTATTGTTTTAAATTTCCAATTATTATTTTGCTTCTCCTTTCGCTATTACCATCGAATTTATGATCTGTATTTATTACGTATGTGTGTTATAGTTTTCTTCTTATAATACTTTTCAAGGTGAGGAAGATCTTATCAGTAATTATTTGCTTTTGGTGTAAGTTATTCCCCAGGTATAGTATTTATATGTGTGCGTGTATGTATGTATGTTTATGTGTGTGAATATATAGTTTTCTTCTTATAATACTTTTACCCAGGGTCGGAACCTGAGGAAACTGATCTTATCAGTAGTCATTTTTCCCCAACTTTTTCCACACGTGATTGTGTGTTGATGATTTCTATCTTATTCACTCAGAAGTAATAGAAATGTTGTCCATTGGTCATTTAAGTCGGGAAGTTGGGGAAAACTGTGTTATATATGTTGTGGTTCCGACTTCTTTTTATTGTATGTCTGCTTACCTGAGAGACCTGTGATCCCGAATCAGAAATTTATTTCTGTTCCATTGTGTGTTGATGATTTCTATCTTATTCATAGAAGGGATATAATGAAATGTTGTCCATTGGGTCATTGCTGAGTCAGGAAGTTGGGGAAAACGCTGGTATGCGTAAGCAGTTAGCTTGCCCAGGTAATTCCTTGGGTGCAGTTGCTCTCAGGTTCCGACTTCTTTTAGACTGTGCGGCCCAGTGGGTAACGCCTACCTAAATTCGATATAGTCAGAAATTTATTTCTGTTCCACACGTGATTGTGTGTTGATGATTTCTATATATATATATAATATATATATATATATATATATATATATATATATATATATATATATATATATATTTTTTTTTTTTTTGATTGTGTGTCCGTATTGGTAGGGAGAATTGTCGAATTTGTTATTGCCAGCAATTCTAAGATATTTTACATTATGATATTTCACTCATTTTCTTCCCTTGGATAAATAGTTACCTGTAATCACGAAAACTTTCACTTTTCATCATTTATATGAAATAAAAGTAAATATTAGTGGAAATTAATCTTCAGTATTTTCCATCCAGCGGAATTGCTGCTTAGCAATCAAAAATAACTTTTCCCGTAAAATCCTACTAGCAAATTAACCAGGACAAGTATAAACATAAAGGAAAAACCCAAAGATTAATCTTTTGCTACCATCACATCCCTCAAGGTATGGAAAGTTTTGAAGTATATATGTACATATGTATGTATGATTCTATGTAAGTATAAAGCAAGACTTATAAATTGGAAGACGTGATTGAGTCTTGATAAAGGCGCTTACGATTGTTGATTAGATTACTTATATTAACATCGTTTTCTCGCCGACAACAATGTCAGTTTCCATCATATTTTCATTGTTATTCTGACATGTCAGTTTTATTTATTTATTTTTTTTTACTGGCTAGGTCTTATTGGCAAAAATGTATATAAGAAGCAATATTAGCCTTTTTAAACTCTTCTTATAAGAATCGGATATATGCTAAGGTTATAAATATCTTCATGAAAAAAATAGAACAGAGTGGTCAGTGATTATGTTTTTCTACAGAAACAATGTCTTATCTGGAAACCTATTAGAAAGCAAGCGGAATAAAAGAATGGAGCCGGGAAAAAAAGTCTTAATATGTAGCATTATACAGCGATGTTATAGAAGTGGTGTTCCCTGTGTCCTTCGATACACTACAAAACAACTGTGTCAGTGTACAAAGACATTAACCTAACCCCCCTCCTCCCCCATTCTCCTTTCTACATCAGTACTACCCTCCCACCCTAGTATTGATTTTTATCAATATCTTCTTGTTACCTTTAATTTTTGTAATGTAACAGTAGGGTAAGAAGCATGTGTTGCACGGCGGAATTAACATTCCCTGTACTTTATTTTCTTTTAATAGAACTTCGTTTTTGCTCAAATATTCTTGATTGTGCGGTGTTTGAATTATGGTTTACTGTGGTTGTGAGAATTAATTTCGTGCGAGGGATCGTTTTTTTTTTAGTCACACTATTCGGCGCGCAGGTGTTATTAGGAATGTCAAGTTAATATCATAATTTTTCCATTTATCTTCTTTGATGTCGGTGCGTGTTTTGCTGTGCAGTTTTCTGTTGTAATGCGAAAACAAGACTGCCTTTTGAAATGTTCTCTACTGATGATGATGAATCAAAGATTTTTATGTAAAGCAGTGAATTTTTTTCAACTTTTATAAAGCGTCCCAGCGTTTTGATTTTGAAATAATTACAATTATAATTATATATATATATATATATATATATATATATATATATATATATATATATATATATATATATATATATATATATATATATATATATATATATATATATATATATATATTTTTATATATATATAACATCACGATGACATATTTTATTCACGAACATTAAGCTACAAATGTCGTTTAATATCCAGTTTACTCTACTACGGAATAATACCGAAGGGGAATTATAACTTATAAGTGGTAGTCACTTGGTGGATTCGAACCACCGACGGCACAGGAACTACCTCAGACTTCAGCGAAGAGTTCTCTTACCACTGGGCTGTCAAAATAGGTATAAGTAGATACCGACTCTCCCGTACATAGGCTATGTCCGTCGAATGCAGGGATTTGCAATTGGCATCGGTATCATCATACTCCACCATGACAGCCGATTGGTACGTTTGAAACGCGTTGCGATTTATGAGTTTTATATCACATTAACGGTACATTTTTATTCAAAAACATTAAGCTACATACATGTGTGTGTGCATTCTGTATATATATGTATATATATATATATATATATATATATATATATATATATATATATATATATATATATATATATATAGATTAAGTAAGGATGAGTTTTTTGCAGGAAAGGGAATTATAATAGTGAAAATGTGTGGTCAAGCAATGGGAGACGTTGACGATGCAAGATAATTGTTTTTGTTGTAGTGGGAGCGGAAAGTCTGAAACTATACTTGGCAGAGTTTGAAGAATGTGAAACAACAGTTGTTTAGGTGGTTTAGATACAACCGTCCGAGTGTATTTCATGAAGTTTGCTAAAAATTCATCCTCTTTGATCAGCCTCTGAAGTCTTTAGACCTTGAAAAATTACTGATTTTCCCTTATAACTGCTCACTTAGGATGTTCCTTGTTGCTAAGTCTTCAAATTGTTTCTGATTTTTTCAGTTATAACTTCTCAAAAATTCATTGAACAGCATTGATACGATTATGTTCCTACAACATCATTCACAATGACAGATTGGTACTTCATAATTTTAATTTGTTTTTTTTTATTCAAAACGGCTTAGAATACTATATATATATATATATATATATTTAATTAAAATATATTCTCAATAATTCATTGAAGCAATGCATTGACAGCAAGATTCGATGTAAGAGCGGAAAGTCTGAAACTAGCATTTTGCTAAACAACAGGATAATCAAGTGAAGATCTCATCCTCTTTGATCAGCCTCTGTCTTTAGAATAAACGAACATGTTCCTCACTTCATTGTTGTTTCAAGAATACTGGTTGAAAATATTCTCAAAAATTCATCATGCGATTCTGTATTTTAATCAAGTGAAGATCTCGCTATAGAATAAACGAACATGTATATTAGTTGAACATATGCGATTTTCAGTCATTTCATTTTGAAGGTTATGAAGTCTTTCTTCATTGTAGTTGTTATAATCAACTGTAATGTTTCCGAACATGCTCTGACGAAGAGTTGAAGGCAATCAAGTAAATATAAGTCAAGAAATGTATCAACTTAATCCTTGTATTATCAAACAAATTTCTAGACTTCTGTCGTCCGAAGTGTTTTCTGAGTTGTTTTTGACCATTTATATATATATATATATACATACACACATATATATATATATATATATATATATATATATATATATATATATATATACACTGTATATTTTTGAGTAGATATATCTATGGTTGGTTGTTCTTTTAGCATTATACATTATGAAAAAAGCATAATATGTATGTACGTAGTATGTGTGCGCAAGTGTGGATTATAAGTGAAGTCGGACATTTCTTAGCTTGGAGGTCAGTCAGTGTTCTTATGTGCACCTGTTATGAAAGGATTTTGCGGTCATATGAAAAATGATGGTGCAACCCTTTCTGTCACTAATGCTTTAAGAGGTTATATATCAGTACGCAATTACTGTACTTTGAATGGTACGACCGCAAATGACTTGACTACAGTTATTAGCTATTAACTATCCTGCCATCGCGCTATAAATGAAGCCCCAACACATCACAAGCCATTATATCATCTCAAATATCTGGCTTCTAATTCCAGTGAAGGATGTGGACACTTGTACCTGGCGAGTTTTTCTCATATTAATTTTATAGTTACTTCTTGTACTTTTGTCAACAAAATCATTTTAAAACGAATTGGCTCACTTTTTATGTTTTTACAGGAAATGTTCACCACAGTAGTTTTATTCCATATTTAATCGCACAAAACAGTTGCTAACGTTTTGATGATTCCCGACCAACTCTGCATTATTTCGTTATCATGTTCTGCATGATATTCTGATGTCGTTTTAGTCTGATTCATAAGAAAATATTCCTCCCAAACTTAAACCAAATATTTATTCAGTGAATTTTCATAGTGATTTTTATTATATTGAACTTTATCTAAATTCAGTGTTTAGATTTCCATATTTAAATGTTGAAGCTTTATAATTATGATGAAGCTGTCGTTGGAAGTTCTTACTGGTTTCCACAGTTGTTGAATCTCTCATTTAATTATATAGATGATGTAAGAACAGATTCTCTGAAAGATAAACACTCATAAACAACTAGCTACTACCGAAAATAGAATATTCATATATTCTGTTACATTCATGGCTGCTTGCAAGCTAATATATATATTTTATATATTGTATATATATATACACACATAATATCTATCTATCTATCTATATATATATGTATATATATATATATACGAGTATATATATATATATACATATATATATATATATATATATATATATATATATATATATATATATATATATATATATATATATATATATATATAACCATTTCCCCTCACAAGGATGGAAAAGTAACTGAGTGGCTAGTCACAGTGATGCGTTAATTGCTGACTAGTGGATGAATGAACCCAATTTTCAGAAGACTTCACACTATTAGCAGCTATCTATATTGCGCTTTCGTTGTCTTCCTTTTCTCGTGCCTACCAACACTTCTGAAACATACGATTTTCAACAGCATATGGTCCTCCACTCTTTCCAGATGATCAAACTATCTCAAAACACTGCGAGTCTTCCTTTCATCCAAGCTAAGAGTTTTGCTACGTATACATCTCCGGTTTTCTCGCCTTTTCATTTCGTTTTACCCCCTATGTACTACGCAGAGAATTCTGAGCATCTTAACATTTTCCTTTCATTCACAGTCAAAATCCAGACGTAAGCTTTACAGAGGAGAGTTGATACAACGCTCCATTAAGACATCCCCCACCTTTCCTTCCATAGACTCTCAGAGCCTCTCACTAATGTTTTGCAGACACCTGCTAATTTCGTTGCTTCATCTTTTCTGTTTATTACCTCTCTCTCATCTTGCTGTGGTCTGTTATATTTGCTCCCGAGTACGTGTAAGCACCCGACCAACTCTGCATTATTTCGTTATCACGTTCTGCATTGGTTCTTAGCCACGTAAAATAAGTCTAATCCTTCGGGCCAGCTCTAGGAGAGCTGTTAATCAGCTCAGTGGTCTGGTAAAACTAAGGTATACTTAACTTTTTTTGCACTCTTCCACTGTCGCTTAAAACATTCACTATTAAATCTTCCTGCCTTCGTTTACCCTCGTAACCTTCTCTTGCTCAAATATACTCTCAACTTCCTTTGTTTGCAAACATTCAAATACCTTTGCTTGTTTTACAGCTCTCTTCACCATCCCGTACCAATACTACTTCAGCCACAACATCATTATTTCCACACTATTTATAACTCATTTTCTTATCCCGAACCTTTTTAGACATAACGATTTTTTCTCTGACAGCCCAAGTTACGCCACCCATAGATATTAAAAAATTATGGAGTCCTAACCCACTTTTCTCAGACCAACTTTACGACAAACCAGTTACTTTTTTGTCAACATATTCTAAAACACGTTTCATTCGCCTCCGAATTTTAATCGCTCTATACATCATGCCTTCAGTACCAT
>NC_089743.1:82667470-82669970 GCF_040412425.1 Macrobrachium rosenbergii | reverse complement strand
GTTACCGAAGGGAAATTTTTTAATTGATAATAAGTTCGTCGTCCCGTGGGCTCGAACCAGCGAAGGACAAGAACTCAGGACTACAGTGGACGCTTTAAACCACCCGCCCGGGACGACGAACTTATTATCAACTAAAAAATTCCCCTTCGGTAACATATATGAAAATATATTATTTCCGAGGTAGAGCGAATTGGATATTAAAGGACGTTTGTAGCTTACTGATTGTATATGAATCACGGTGATGTGATAAAAAGTCATATTTATATGTATATGTCGATATATATATGCATGTACATATATGACATATATATATATATATATATATATATATATATATATATATATATATATATATATATATATATATATATATATATATATATATAACATACATATTTTATATATGTATATATATTTTTATATTATATATATAATTAGTCACATTTATCAGATATATATATATATATATATATATATATATATAGATAGGGATTTATTCTTGGGAAGGCTATATCTGTTGCACTGTGGGCTTTCATTTAGTAGGAACAAGTTGCTTGAAGTGTGTTTCCTTTGGAACTCACCGTATCGTGCTTAGATGTGAGCGATCTTGGAAATACAAAGAGTTTTTAAATCTTGGTTTCAGTGAAAATTATTTTTCCCCTTATAAATTTATTTCGTGTCTTAAAAACTCTATAAACTTCCCACCTTGTATTGGGTTGTAGTGACCGAGTCTTAATTTAAAAGGGTCATTACAAATTCTGTAAGTCGGTAAACTTGGACTTAGAATTCTTACTCAGTAAATATTCTCTGCCCATTTTTTTTTTTATTAAGCTGGCCTTATGCCAGCACCGGCTCTTGCTCATAGAGCAGCCCGTAAATTCTCTTCCCGTACCCGACTTCCAACTGCTTCGCGAAGACTTTCATGGTGTTCTCATTTCGATTAGCTTCTGACTTCTAATAACTGATTCTCTGAAAGCACTGATCACACTTTTTACGTACGAGGTACAAAACACATATCTTATAGATACTGGTCGGTCGGCTTAAGTGCTTGGGATTTATTATCGCCTTATTTTGTTTTTTCTCTGTCTCGGTTAATCGGTATTCTCTATTACGCTCTTTTTACGTTTAATAGTTCCATTATATACATATATATATATATATATATATATATATATATATATATACATATATACATATGTATGTATGTATGTATGTATGTATATATATATATGTATATATACTGTACATATATATATATATGTATGTATATACAGATGTATGTATATATACATACATATATAAATACATAAATGTATACATACATACATACACACGCACACACACACAGAATGTTGATTAGATAAAAGACCGCTCATTGGTTGCCAGCGAACGATAACTTCCTATTTAAAAACGAGTTTAGCAAAGCTTCTTTATGATTTATTTTGTATTCCAGCCGTCATGCAAGGCCCTTAACGTTGTTTACTTGAAGTTTTGGAAATATTATTAAATTGGTAAACTGTGCTTTTGAAATACTAAGTTCCCAGCGCCAAGTTATATTCGTAAAGAGGCCATGGAACGAGATGAAATGATGAATTGCGTTATTTGTCACCCAGTAGTAAAGATTTGACGAAAATGAAAGGAAGATGAAGGAGAGGAGATGTTACGAAACAGATTTGAAAAGGAAATGATTGTAATGGAGAATTGTGCCTCTCATCTCAAGGAAAGCGTTTGACCCACTGCTTAAAAGGGTAAGATTTGGAAATAATGGGTAATCTGAATCAGGAGGAGATTTCAGAGCTTGGAATGAATCAGCCTTGATTAAACATGAAAACCATGTACTTTGTTTTGAAGTGAGTAGGAATTTTATAACCCAGCGAATTCTGGTTCAGGAGATAATTCCAAAAGAAGGCTAGGCTTCAAGTAGTAAGTAAAAGCTGAGAAGTATACCATGATATTTAAGATGCACTGGGTACCTAGAGTAGCTAAGGAGCATAGTGAAAATCTACAACCAATTTGTTTAAAGATTTTCTCCTTTTACCATAGTTAAACTAAGTAATGTGTCGACTGATTCAAGTTAAAATATAAGGCTTTGAGTGGATACACGAAGGGACAACTGTTCTGATGCGAAGAAATGCTAGAAAAAGAAATATCTGGCGCAAGATCATTGAGGCTCTGTGCATCTTGGGTGTCAGAAAATAGATGATGATAGTGATGTACTTGAGCTTTCTATGTGATAACCTGAAAAACTGTAAATGAATTACTGAAATACATAAGCTAAGAAGTCGACAAAAAATTGAAGCTTCATTTTTAAAGTGGCACAACTCCAAAATGTGACCAGTAATTGCTTTAAGTCAAGGAGAACGTAGCAATTTTCGCCTTCTAGATCGACTTACAATTTACAGTTGTCTCCTGTCATAACAAGTGTGATTTACAGTTGTCTCCTGTCATAACAAGTGTTTTACGATTTAGCCGTTGTTGAACTGCTTTCAAACAGTGCAGC
>NC_089743.1:82649970-82664970 GCF_040412425.1 Macrobrachium rosenbergii | reverse complement strand
TTATTATTGTAGTACACATGAAATGCCAGCTATTGTTAATGAGTATCATTCACAGCAGGGAATAGTAGAGATGTTGAACAAACGCCGCCTGTTAATGTATGTAGGCAGTACGGAAAGAACAGTAATGATAACAAATCAAACTTAACCGTCACAGTTTTGAATAAAAATTTTTAAGGAATAAACACGCGCACACAGCATTTTAAGTAAACCATTCTGTGAAAAAAAAATTCAGTCAGGGAACAGAAGTCTCAATAGTATCAAATCGTTCCCACGATGCATATCTCATCACTTCCTTGTTTTGGATGCGAGGACTGCAGCTATTTCTTAGTCGGGTGATTGTATTGGTTTTGGTTCGCCCAACAGTGAATTTTAAGGTGACTAGGTGGTTTCCCATGACCCTCTGCGTAGCAGAATGATAGCGGAGCATGGAAGTAGGCGCCTGAGAATGTTCATTATGAACGTTCATATCATCTTTCATCCATCTTACTGTCCAGCCGCCAATGAGGAATTAGAGGAATTTATTTCTGGTGGTAGATATTCATTTCTCGGTATAATGTGGTTCGAATTCCACAATAAGCTGTAGGTCCCGTTGCTAGGTAACCAATTGGTTCTTAGCCACGTAAAGTAAGTCTAATCCTTCGGGCCAGCCCTAGGAGAGCTGTTAATCAGCTCAGTGGTCTGGTTAAACTAAGGTCTACTTAACTTTTTTAACTGTCCAGCCTCTCCTAACAATTAGGCATACATGCTTGGCACGTATGCCTGAAATCTATAAATCAATATTTCTACGTTTCATGGTGTAGTTCGTCCACAGGTAGTTAACATTTACACTTTAGCAATAGGAGCTGAAGAGGAGCAATGTGGTTTCTCGGTAACAGAAAGCATATCATTAAATCTTGATGTAGTCTCATACAGCTTCGTCGTCTCTGTTCTATGTCAGCCGTATCTTTTAGGTCGTTCGTGATAATGCGTAGCATATGGGGGAATTCATGTACAAGTTCTAGATGGTGATTACCGAATAATATATGTGGCTCTTAAGTGTGCTTAAGTGATCTAAAGAGCAGCGACATGCAGTGGGTCTTCGTTTTGTTGCATATTATATCGAATTCATCTGCATTTATAGGCAGATATTGATAAGTCGTAGGAGACCTTGCATTGATGCAGAGATTAGAACCTCATCGCTTGCGTAACAGAGGTTGTTTATTGGTATACCGATGTTAGTGCATCCGATTGGGAACGAGTTCAGATTAAGATTCAAGGCATCTGTGTACGTTGTAAATAATTTAGATTCGGTGAGAGAATGTCACCTTGACAAAGTCCGTTTGAGGAGTTGAGGAGCCGAAGTTGAAGGATAGTACGTTACCCCATCAATATATGTCAGATAGGTATAAGGGTGTACCACGTTTTGAAGCTTCAAGAAGAGTTCAGATAGTTTCCTCTGTACAGTGTTTTTCTCACGTCAACAAATCATAGGCAGACGGGAGGGGCTGATGATAAGTAATAGTTCATTATTCTTTATAGGAACAGATGCAAGTGTCAGTGAGTGGTTAGGTTTAAATCCAGGCTGGTTGTCTGAAGTGTATCGAAGGAGGTGAAGCCTCAGTAGAAGATCAGACTCAAATATCTTTGGTGTAATTGTAGTGATTGCAATTGGACGATAGTTCTCTGTTTCAGCTGCATCGTTTAGCTATTTTTGATTAATGGTAAGAAATGAATTAAAAGTTAGGGTTTTGGGAGAAACTGGTGAATTCTGCAAACACATTGAATAACGCGGCAAGTAAAAGGTAAATTACTGAGTGGCAAAGCTTAAAAGCTTCTACTGAGAGACCGTTATAGCAGGGTGATTTATTATTAGGTAAATAATTTTGACATCGCTGATATTACCTGGTGTAATACGGTCGGCGATATCAAACGAACGTTATCAGTAACGGGGTTATCTACTTTCCTTCGGGAACTTTGAAGTGTCTGAAATTCAGAATAAGCTAAAATGGTCGGCCGACATTTTAGCAATAACTTCGTCTCCGGCGGCTTTTCCTACTCTGTTGTAGTTTCGTAGTCATGAGATTTAGGGATTTCATGTCATTCTAAAGACGAGGGTAATTGGCATAGTCTAATTTTTTAGACCTTGCATCAGCTCCTAGTTGCTTTTCTTTCAGTCGATAGTGCCTCAAGGCCAGTTTACCTGCGGTCTTACCTGTCTCATTAGCATTGCAAACTGTCTTTCTCTAGGGCTACCATTATGCCTCCAAAGTAAAATAAAACATTCAACGACAATGTGAATGTAGGTCTTCAACCAGGTCATTCCAGACTTGTGTATTAAGAGAATTAACTTGACGTAATTCAAAGGTATCTCTACCTGAGACCAGCAAATAAAACTACAGTATTATATTCGAAGAAAACAAAGGCTTGTGACAACTCTCCTGTAGTTGTCATTTATACACCCGGGGATGTGGCGCCGTATAGCTCTTTCAAATTGAACTATTGACCACAGTTCAGTTTTTGATGTCTTGGCTTTCTGGTGGCTCTTAAAGACCCAGCTAATAGGAGTCGGCGCTTCAGTTGAGAGGTTGACTGCTGGGAGGGATGGCGCATTGAACATCACCTGTAATGGGATGTGATGGTATGCTGTTACAAGGGGGTCGCGAACGTTGCAGTTCACAATGGACGTACGTAGGTATTGAAATGTAACGCAGTGGTCCAGCCAAGACATTGTAATTAATTATTTTTGCTGTTTTTTGTATACATGTCAAGGGAGAAGGAGGAAGGAGTGTTACCTCGCTAATATAGAGAGTGTTTTTGCCAGAAGCGAGCAAGTTCATTGAAAAATTGTTTCGAAGGAGGAGAGTTGCGGCCTCCACATAATACCAAACTGATCAGCAGTATAGTCATAAATAAAGCCGTATAACCACCTAGAATCATGCAGTATTGATCAGAGTTTATGTGACTTTCCGGGCATGCAAATTTTAATAATTAGGATCACTTGAAGGCCGAGTAACGTGTCGTTCTGATAAGCATTCACTTTCCTTATGCAGTCTGTTGGTTTGTGCCATGATTATATATCTTTATTCTCTATATATATACATACACATATATATATATATATATATATATATATATATATATATATATATATATATATATATATAATATATATATATATATATATATATACTGTATATATATATGTGTGTGTGTGTGTGTGTGTGTGTGTGTGTGTGCCTGCGTGTATACATGTGTATACTTATATACATATATATGCATATACATATTATATATATATATATATATATATATATATGTAAAATCTGTGCCCCAAGCCATACAGAAGGTGTGGACGCCTTTAATCTGTGTCTTGGGGTAATTTCGGCCAGGCATCTTCAAGTTCTGGTCAGTAATCTGGAATAAGAGGGTTTATCGCAGTCACGGGTCTCAAAAGAGGATTAAAAGCACTGAGGGAAATCAGAGTGAGATGGGAGGGGCAAGTTCTCCACTTCTGACGGTTGGCGTATCAACGAAAGAACTTGATTAGTAATATGACTTTTACTTTAACCTTGAAAAGCGAGTTGCCTTGAGTTAACTTCTTAGCAATATATATATATATATATATATATATATATATATATATATATATATATATATATATATATATATATGTATATATATATATATATATATATATATATATATATACATACAGTATATATACATGTATATATATAATGTACATAAACAAAGGCAAATATATTGTCGTGAATATAAGTACATCAAACACCAGTCTAATCCTAAAGAAGTAAGACATATTTATAATGATACGTGCGTATTACTGTGCACTTAAATTGCATTAGCCTGCCTAATTAGAGCTTAGTTGCTCTTCTTCTTTTATTTATTTTGAAATAGTTAAAGAATGTCTTATTTGTGCTTGGAAATTTTACTAACACCCCCATATGATTTTTATCTATTATTCATAGTCGTGTTTTTTTTTATTTTCTCTTGAGTTAATACATTCCTTTGATCACATTTCTATTATGCATAAGCATATTTGGTAGTCTTAGGTTTATCATCGACCTGTTACCTTATTTAACGGTTCTTAGCTTTGTGAATAAGGCATTCCTCTATATCAAACCCAAAAGGCATAGGTTCGAATCCTGGCTGGGCAGAAGCACTTCTTTAATTCCCTTGGTAAAGTCATCTCTACACTTAAGGATATTTGTGCTTAATATTTGATTATATATATATATATATATATATATATATATATATATATATATATATATATATATATATATATATACATATATATATTATAATATATAATATATATATATGTATGTATGTAAATTTATGTATTTTCTCGAATGATAACACTTAGTCATAAGCTTCCTATTGTTTAGCTTAGCTAATCTTTCTATAGTACTACGTTGTCCATTTGGAAATTTCTGATGTACAGGAAAATTTATGGTAAAATTACTAGATTAAATACTGATTATTGTATTTGGGACTTCAAAATTTACTTGTTGTTTATTTCTTACGAAGGTCTCGTTGTAAACAACGCCTTACCTTTACTAATACCTCCTTACTGGTATACAGATCTCCCAACCGGTAATTTTATCTTCAAACCAGGGATACATTTTTCATGCTGAGAAATATATCCCTCGTGCCGAGTATTGCTTTGTTACTCCATCCCCTTCCTATTAACCGTAGCCTTGTCCCCTTATCTGCAGTTCTACTTCCGTCCTGATACCTTATCTCATATCGGTAATCATGTCTATTTACCTGTATTTGTACAGACATTAACTCGCATTGGTTTCCTTACTGGAAACCGCATCTCCTTACAGGTGTCCTTCCCTCCGTCCAGTGCAGTGGATATGTAATGATTTTCGCTCTTGGTCTTGTCGAAAGGGGACTGGATAATGTTGCAGAGGGGAGTTGATAATGCTGAGATTCGCAGGTATCCTCTTATCTTATGGCAATCTCACCTCTGCTGTTGCCTGTGATTATATCTCCCAAACCGGGCTTGGAAATTTTTTGATTACGCTCGTTAACTCATTAATATGCAATTTTCTCGTATGCTTATTATTCGATATCTTTTTTGTACCCTTTTCGTAGATAACATCTGCGTTCAAATTCTGTGACGTAGGAGAATTATTGTTATTATAGAGCTGGTGGGTCTCATAAGCGGAAGGAAGCATGCCGTGGTAAAAAGTGTTACTTCGACCCCCCCCCCCACCACGCCCTCTGTTCGGGCGAAGCTTATATTTTTATAGTGATAACACTGGGGGGTCTTTAGAAGTTTTTTATTCTGTTTAGACACTGAAGTTAAGAATCACTTCTTAACAAGTATGGAGCTGTCACAGGAATAGCGTTTTATGACTGCCAGTTTTGAACTGAACGGCTTTGATTATTAGAAAAACTTAATTCAGTCGGTTCCTGAATACTTACTGAGAAACCGGCCGCCGGCCATCACCTATTCTTAAAGTGGAAAAGGGCATATGGTATAATATATATATATATATATATATATATATATATATATATATATATATATATATATATATATATATATATATGTATGACATAAAAGTTTTTATATATACAGAAATGAAGTATGTGAGAGTTCATAAAAAGATTTTACGAAATGAAGTGACTTGTTTGATACAAAAATGGGATGAGACTAGGGTGTGTTATGTCTACATGGCTTTTTTTTTTTTTTTATGGACGGAAGTGATGCCATTAGTCAAAGAAAAGACAGCAATTGTTGGGTGAGAAAATGGGTCGTGAATGAAATGCGGAATGGCTAATACTCACAGATAATGCATTATTGATTGGGGATATCAAAAAGAAGCTGCAGAGATCATCGAGGAAGCGAAAGTGTGTGTCCAAGACAGTGGTAAATGGCATAGTGTGTGTGTGTGTGTGCAGTGTTTCAAACTAGTCTGGTGAGCCCTTTGTATAGGCGTAAGAATCAGCTAGTGATGTGGTTCTTTGGAAGCTTTCTGCATAGGGGGTTCATCCCGGTTAAATGCAAATGCATTTGTGCCGGCTGTCATTTCAAGATATTGCTTCTCGATTTCCTTATAGCTTTTCCTATTCGCAATTTTAGCATCTGTACGAAAACACTAAAATTTTCTTATGTTGTTCCATTTGATTGAAGGATGTGGTTTGTATCGAATCTTACTATCGTTTCAAACTTCTGTTTATTCAGTAATTTATAATAATTATCTCAGTAATTTTTTGCATCTTGCTGTTTGTTTTAATTTTTAATACAGATTTTGCAGTATATTAATGAAAAGAGATACCAGCGTTAGGATAAAGGGTTTCCTGCCTTTCCAAAACACATGGTTCAGTTTAGAACAAAACTGAGCCGCAGCTGTTACCTTCACAAAGATTGATTGCCCGGTTCGTTTAATTTATGGCGATGTATCTAGATTACAACTCCTGTGTAGATTCGATTTCATGTTGCGTGTCCACAACGAGAAGAGGAGGAGGGTTGTAAATAGGACGACGCATACTATGGGTAAGGCCCAGAAAACCATGGAGAAAGGGCACAGGTGAAGACCCGGAGCAGTTGGGCACTCGGGCATAATACGGTTTGTAAGCGTTTGCGTGTGTGTGAGAGAGAGAGAGAGAGAGAGAGAGAGAGAGAGAGAGAGAGAGAGAGAGAACACCAAGTCGTATCTCGCAGGAGCTGACAGTGTTGTCTTTGCCCTTAGGCAGACTGAACTGACTCTACTAACCGCGCCTCCCCACCGGCCGCAGTAATTCACCGCTAATGGCCGATTACTCGTTACGCCCGACTCTAATTAATCGTGTAGGATCGGGTACTACATCTCTATCCATCTTATTTACGTCTCATTTGAATAGCGGAATCCAGGGAGTACGAGGCTAGGAGATCAGGATGGTTGTGGCGAGTGCATTGGTATCAAGCAGGCGGAACGGAAGGGAGTTCAACCAACAGATTGACGTTTACCGTCTGCGGGCGATGTTTGCCAGTGTTATAGACATTTTTGTGACTTGTTTTCAATTTTGTTGGTTAATAATAATTGTCAGATAAAATCCTGTATGACACCGTAGAATCGAAAGTAAAACCCACAAATTCCTCCAGAAAATTAACAAAAAAGCGAAAGCCAAGGTGCTGTATCACACGAAAGATAATGAGGAGGATTTCACTGCGAAAATGAATAAACAAAAGTAGACCGGCATTCAGTCCCTAGGATATTCTATTCTTACAGGAATATACTGTTGAATCTGCAAGATTGGGTGCAGGATACTTTTGACAACACAACAGAAATTATGATAGATTTATCACTGAGAAGTCTGCAAGAAATTTAAGTGTACACGAGGCTAAGAATGGGATATTTCCATTAGAAAATAAAGATTTTGCTCCTTATTTGATCTATAGACATGAAAAAAAGGGGGTTGCAGTGAAACTAGACAGCCCCAGTGCTGTAGTATAGGTATTTAGGACGTCGGGATGGGAGCATTCCAGTACCTTGACATCTTGAGTCAGAAGTGAATTCATCCACATCCACCTCAACAAGAAGTTAACTAGTTGAGTGATCATTCAGAATCAGGGTGCGACGAAGATTTCAGCAATATGCCTCTCTTGATAATGCTGTTGCGACTCTGCAGTGCATACGAAGAAGCTCATCAGTGGCTTGAAAAAACAGCAATTATTTATCATCATTGGACGAGAAGAACCTTGGGGGCGCAGTCTTGGGGTAGGGGTTTAGGCCTGGACACACAAGAGCTCTGCTCACAGATTCGGCAATGCTGACCTTATGGTTTTACCTGACTCACCTTGGGAGTTTCAGTTTCTTTCTCACGGACGTAGCGTTCCTGAGACAATAGACTTGACTGCTCTCAAATCCGACAAATGAAGAGGTAACCTAAAATGGGTGTAGACACTTCAGCTTTTGGGAATAAGTTTTGGGAATTGGAAAAATATGGTTTTAGAATTAACATCGCAGAGAATGGACGGTGGCTAGGAACAGTGAGACCTGTTGCTTACTAACTTCATGCTGAAACTCTAAAACTGGGAGCATTTAGTTTCAGCTCTCTCAAATGATACCGTTTTTAACAAATGCTTCAAACAGAGTAATGTCGTAAAAGCGATAGACAGATGGAGAATATGAACAAAAAGGGAAACAGGAATAATGTGAAAAAATAAAATGAGACGGAAGACATCGGGTGAACGCCACAGCAATGTTTTAATGTCAAATCCTTTGAACTGGAAATTGCTAAGATATGAATTAGTTGGCAACCAGTAAAAGGTGACGACACTTTACCTTCGGCTTTAAAATCCTTTAATACCCAAAGCATTCATAATTGCTTGAGTTTTAGAGATTTACTTATTTAGGTCAGATAATATAATTTGTCAGTAGTCCATATACGAATGTTGAATGTTATGTACAGCACATCGAAGAGCGCAGTGACAAAAATTTTAAGGCACAATTCTACGCCTTCACTTCTCACGAAGTAATATTCAAGGCGACATTCATTTTCCTCAAGCGGTGTTGGAGAAGAGTAATCGATTTATTTTCTGAATTGCAGCTCCCGACCAAGTTCAGCGCGGAGGGATGTGCAAAGTGTGGTTCCCAGTGAAACATTATACCGCGGTTCTCAGAATTAAATGTATTGGGATCATATTGCGACTACATAATTTGGAGACGGTTAATTTAACGACAAAACTGTTACACACTGTTGTAACCAAGCGTCCCCCACCACCCTTAGGGGGTTAATACAGTCAGTGCACCTCACGTGGTACACTGTAAGCATTACTGAAGGGTCTTTACAGCGTCCCTTCAGCCCGTAGCTGCAACTTCTTTCATTCCTTTTACTGTACCTCCGTTCATAATCTCTTCCTTCCGTCTGACTTTCCTCCTGTTACCTCTGTCAGACCTCCTTACTGTCAAATTCCTTTTCAGCGCTGAATGACCTCATTGGTCCCAGCACTTGGCCTCTGGCCTAAATTGTATATTCTAATCTGTTCTATTCTACCAAGCGTCCCAATGGTAAACCTAATATTGTTGTGATTTGATTACGTTGTTTATTACTCTTGTTGTGAAAGCATAACCGGAAGGGTTGATGTGTGTTGTGATTGCGTAAAAAGGATGCGTTATTGCTCTGACAGCCTAATAATTGCTATACGTTGCGATTTATGCGTTGTATGGGATCTTCAACACTTGTTATGATTGCCCGACCTGGGAATCGTTATTTCTTATAACTCCTTTCGAAACATATTTTTGACCTTTTTGTATCTGATTAGTGTAATTTGTAATGGAACTGCAATAGCTACCTTTTTTAAGATTGACGATTTATTTTTTTTTATATACGATTGCTTAATGGTATACGTGATTGTTTTTAATGTTGTTGTTGTTCTTCAAAATACCATTTTCTCATCTTTACTTTTCTTATCTCCTCTGGCCCTTTTTTACGTATTTGATCATTGTGATCTGTGCAAGCTATCTTAGAAAATATGATCTTTTGCTTTGTTTGATAGGAATGCGTACAAGTTAATAATAATAATAATAATATGTGCCATTATCTGGTATACCCAAACGGGTCATATTGAAATTATGTACAGCTAACAGGCGTTGTGACAGCTTGACCGGAGCCAGTATGATTGTTGCAGATCAACAGTTCCGTGTCGCACGAGGTATCAGAAGTATAGATGTTTGGGTAAGTTCTTTATCTTGTTTAACATCCGTATCCATATTACCATTATGCCTTGGTGTTAGGTGTATTTTTTTTATTTATCGTGTAATTTTGTAATGAGTGATTGTTTTTTGCTTCTTCATTTCATAATTTACAATTTAGCTTGTTTAGTGTCGTTCTTTAATTCGTCTGGTGAAGTTTTTATTTTTATTTCAATTGATGAGTTGCTTGTTGGAGATATTCTTGACCTTCGTGACGTCTTACTTATTGGTGTTGAAATTTTGACAACGCATTAGCGACGAATACTTGATGTTTGTGACTGCAAACTTTTAGAACTGGAAAGTGGTTACAGCCGAATTGACTCCTGTGACATTACAAAGCAATTTGACGATGCTAATATTTTTTTATTCGAAGGCCGATGGGACTGTATCTAAATATTATTATTTAGATTTAGCGTTGAAAAACCTGCGGGTTAATAAGGGAATGAGGACTTTGCCCAAGAAAGAACGATGGAAAAGGTTGTTGAAATGCGTAAATTGAAGGACACCGGAACACGGAAAGCTGAATAGATTAGAATCCATTAACATAGTTTGTCAATTGGGATTAATATTATTTCTCTCTCTCTCTCTCTCTCTCTCTCTCTCTCTCTCACACACACACACACACACACACACACACACACACACACACACACACACACACACACTAACGAACCCTAAAGTTAATAGACTTTACATGTATTCAACATGCAGTCATAGCAATTTTTGCTCGAATATTTAGCCTATAGCATACTATTCTCAGTTCTGTGGTTCCTCAGTTAATACGGCATATTATGTTTAGGTATCGATGTCTGTGTTTATGTTTATGCAGCACATCTTGTTTTCGATTCTCTTTTTTTTACTCTAACAGCTGAGAAGATTTAATGGTAACATAACATTCGTGGTTAACTTACGTACATGTGCCAGGGGGGTTTAAATGTGGATCCATCCATCCCTGTATTGGACAAGTAGAACGTTCTGAGTGGGTATGAGGATGATAATTCTCATGTTTATGATGCAGTATTGTTCTTGGCACTATAACTATACCGTCACAATTGACGGTGATATGCTTTGCTTCAAAATAAATGACGTAGATAGTAAGAAAATGTATATAATTGGAAAGGTAGTTTAATCTTACTTTATATTTGCAAATGTGCATTTGTAGAAAAGTATGGACTTTTTTTTTGCTAACTTCAGTTCTTCACTTTGACATCTCAGATAAAGTTCAAGTATTCGTTTCTAAATTTATACCAAAATTAGTTTCCCAATATAAGAACTAACATTGCGTTTACAGTCAAAGAAAAATCTCGCTAAAAGCAGACTCGATCAGGGGCAGTGGCATACCACGACGTTACGTACACACGCACACACACAAACAGATAAAACATTAAGTTTTATATGTTAAAGATTATTTTCTTCTATAGCCATAAATTCAGAGCTAGACTTGTATTAGATAAGAATATTTCCTGCCACGTTTCTTTATTACTGAGTAATTAGACTGAGTATTTTCTCACTGAATGGGAAAGAATAATAGGTTGTATTGAAAAGTAGAAGAATAGAAAGTGATTTTGGCCGATAATTCCTTCAAGATAACTGGTTCTTTTTCCTGCGACACCTGAGCTTGAGGCCAAACAAAGTGTTTCCGCTGCACAGTGTTGAATTGCTGTTGCTCTTCCGAGTAATTTAATGAGACTCACAGAAGTATCTTCTTTTAGGGGGGCAAAATATGGTTACTTTCCGCTTTCAGCAGTATGGAAGATTAATGCCACGTCTCTCTCTCTCTCTCTCTCTCTCTCTCTCTCTCTCTCTCTCTCTCTCTCTCTCTCTCTCGGCTATCATCTGATGCAGTATTCGGGCTCCTTCCTCCTGTAGTTCTGGAAGTAAAGGTTTGAGGAACGGAGTGCAGACAAAGTAATGATAAGAATTACGAAAAGCGGTTGAAAATAGTAGGAAATGAATGGCACTAAATGTGGGAAAGGAAGTAGTAAGAGAATTTGAAGACTGCAAGCGTTCATTAAACTTACAAGAACATCTTAATTTCATTACATTTTATATATAAAACAATATATATATATATATATATATATATATATATATATATATATATATATATATATATATATATATATATATATATATATATATACATACATACATACATACATACATACATACATACATACATACATATATATTATTTCCCCATCCAGTATGATATCCACCATCTCTTTTTAACTGCCAGGTACGTTATACACTGGGATTTAACATAACATGCTGCCTCAGGAATCGAACCTGAGACCCCTTGCTGATAAGGCGAGCATCCTAACCACCGCTCTTCGAGGGGCTGGTATTTGTATATTTTTATATATTTTTATGCATGTATATATATACACATATACACACACACGCACACACACACATATATGTATATGTATGTATATATGTATATACATACATATGTATGTATGTATGTATATATGTATGTATGTATATGTATGTATGTATGTATGTATGTGTGCGTGTGCGTATATAGATATAAATATAGGTAGGTAGGTAGATATTTGTGTATATACATTATTTTTATTGTCACGAAATACAAGAAAAACTTTTTTTTTTAATACTTTATGTTCATTCCGAGCCAAAGATAGAAAATACAAAGTGAAGCAGATAGAAGACCTGTTACGAACTAACGTAGTGCTTTAACTCGTTGTGAAACTTGGAGTACTTAGTTTGAGCTCTTTCAAATGATAATACCATCTTGAACAAACGTTTCAAGAAAATAAAGTAACAAGAACGGCCACTGTGTATCATCCAGTAAGTTGAGTAGCATGTACCCAGTATCTTCATAGGAGACTATGTACGTTATAAATGATTATAAGTAAGTAGTTTTCGAGATCTTTGAGTCCTGTACCCAAACTCACAAAGGTCTGGCAGTAAAGGCTTGATCGTAAACGAGGGTTGACAACGGAGGGAAAATAAAGAAAAGTTGTAATACGAGGTGGGAGGAGACACAGAGCAACACATGGAAAATGAAAGATGCAAAGGAATGCCTGTTAGGTTTGAAAGAGGCACCAGAAAGCACCTTCATTGGTGCTTTGCGAGGCACAGTGCTGGTGGCCTTTCCACCACCTGGCTAAAGGCTAGAGAAGAGTCTTGGATATTCTGGTATAGTATGACAAACCGTAATTGTAAATCCCAGATGACGGAGATCCGATTGTAACTACCTGTATCAAGGTGGTTTCCCTGAAATTTTCCACTTCCGTCTGTTGAGGAATCTTACGGAGAGTGTTCCTGACATATAACCATTCCTGCTATCTCCTCTTTACGAACGTTACTCCATGAAGACGTATGAATTCTTGCGCTTGAAAGAGAGACGGTTACCCATTACAGTCCTCTTTGAAGTTGTTTCCATTGTCGGAGATTTACTAATAGAATTGATGAAGTTTCTGGCGTTATGCGTATGGGGATCGCGTGTTTCTCTGTGTATTTGCAAGTGTTTACGAGAGCGGAAAGTAAAATTTGTCGTGCAAATATCACAACTAAATAAAGAAAGAGCACGAGAATACTTATTCCTCTGTTGTTTTTATAGCTTCAGTATCAATTCCAGTACCAACGTCATGTTGCTGCGCATATGAATGTCCTGTAATACAGTGATTAATTACTTTTCCTTGAATTTAGTCGGCTGATAAGAGATCAGAGGACGTTGTGGTAATGTTAGTACAGTACACCTGCTCTCTCTCTCTCTCTCTCTCTCTCTCTCTCTCTCTCTCTCTCTCTCAGCGGAGAACACCAGGACCCCCGTTTCCCTCACCTGCTAATCGTTATTATTCTCATTGTGACGGTGACATTCATTTCTCGTTTGGCTGCTCCTCTCTGGAGCGCCGGATTACCCTCCTCTGTTAACATAATATGGGTTTGGCAAAAGATTAAATAGAAAAGAAAGAGGAAAAGTTGTGTTTAATCTTGAAGGGAATGACTGGCAGTTTTTAATAGTAGTGTAGAACTGAACGTTTTGCGTTCATCTGGAATATGCTTGGGGCACCTTAAAAAATTACAGTGCATACGTATTTTATGTGAATCTAACTTCATTCTTAGAACATTAATAAAAATCTTTCTATAGGAAATTTTTAAAAATCTGTATGGAGAAAATTTTGTAAAAATCTCTAGAGAACATTTTTTTTTAGATGGGAAAGCTTGAGGCTTTACTAATCCTTCTCCAGCATAATGTGTATCAAAGACTTTTATTGAAATGACACAGGGCAGTCAATTCGGCCGTGCATTTTTTCATTATTAATTTTACACTTCGGTCCTGTTTTACTTTGCTGAAATATGATTACTTTAGATGAAATTGTTTTAACTCTCTCTCTCAGAGAGAGAGAGAGAGAGAGAGAGAGAGAGAGAGAGAGAGAGAGAGAGAGAGAGAGAGAGAGAGATGTATGTCTAATATCAAATTAGATGTGTATCAAAATCGGTGAATAAGAACTAATAATAAAATGTGCATATTTGCTTAAATAACAGCCAAGCCCTGTAAACTGTTATGCGAATTCCGTGCTGTCTTTTTCAGTATGAAACCCCTGAATATGATGAATATTCGTAAGCAATCCTCTTACCAATTTTCACATATATGAATATTGTATTTTCAAATTTTTTTCCAATAGTTTATCAGTCCAGACTTTGTGTTTTATCTGATGTTTTTTATTCGAAGTAGTTTGAATGCTGATAACTTTAAAACTATGTCTGCTTTTTGTATCACGCAAAAGATCTGACATTTGCCCGGTAGAATGGAGTTTATCAGTTAATTGTCCTTCTTTTTTCTGTTGGCGCTTTTCTGCATTTCATCCTTACAGGCCGTAATTGAAATATTAACCTGCCTGTAATAAGTATCTGACCAGTGTTAATAACAGGAATTTGTTTGTTTGTCGATTAAAGTGAAAAGTTACAATAACAATTTTCTTGCTTCCGATATTTCCGTGGTCTCTATTATGTAGGTGATTGCATGCATTCAGGTTACGCAGATGTTTGGGTTCTTTTCATCCTCTACCATTTTTAACTGCTCTCTCTCTCTCTCTCTCTCTCTCTCTCTCTCTCTCTCTCTCTCTCTCTCTCTCATTTTTTGCTTCTGATACAAAAGCAGCAGCCAGAGAGGACGACTCCTGTTAATGACGATGTGACGCAGCTGTAAAATTGATTGACGTTTATTTTTTTTTGGACGCGTCATGACGATAATTTGATAAGATTTTCATGTCTGCTTAGATGTACGAGCGCACGCACTTGGCCGGAACAGGTAGATGTAAATTGATATTTGTTTTTC
>NC_089743.1:82637470-82647470 GCF_040412425.1 Macrobrachium rosenbergii | reverse complement strand
GGAAATGTCGTAGGGTAAAATTTGAAAGATTTCGCAGCCATTGGTTCACTTTCCTTGGTGCCAAATAATCTATATTTGTTTAAATATATATATATATATATATATATATATATATATATATATATATATATATATATATATATGTATATGTATATTTATGTTTTTATGTTTGTGTATGTATGTATGTTTGTTGCGTGTGTATATGTAATTACACGCCTGTTATCTGTGCAATATGTAAATATATTTTTGCATTTATTTGCACTACCATGCTTAACTTGCTAATGAAAAACTCACGTTTAATTAGTCAGGATGTTTTTGGCAACCTCATGCCAGAAATATGATTATTTTCTCATTACATGGCAATTAAGCGAGTGGATGGTAACTGGTTTGTACATTATTTGATGGAAGGTTGTCATTTTTTTAATTAGGACGAACCGATATCATTAGATACATGCTATTAGTATTCAACTGTCGTTTGTTAAGCTGTTAAATTAGCAAAAAATATGTGAATTAGCGTATTATGTGTTTTAGATATATTATGTTAATTTTAGATAATATTTCGTCCCCTTTCTCTCTATCATTAGTTTTTATTTATACATTGTTATGTTTATTTTTATTTTCCTAGTTTGCACCTTCTGAGTATTTATCTTTTAAGGAAGAATTTTCAAGAGCTATTCAAGGATACTTGAACTTTATTTTTTTTTTTTGTAAGAAGCTCATTATTATGCTTGCATTTCTTGATGTTTAAAAGCGAGCGGGGTTTTTTTTCGTGCAATTATACGTATCTGTTTTATTTGGGTTAAATGTTTATTATTTGCTTGAGGGCCATTTACGCCATGCAATCCAGTCTCTTATTCATTGTAATTTAGGTATTGATGTTTAAAGTAAACCCAAATCATAAATGTAATTTTATTTCCTGTTTTTCTATTTGGAGCACTCAACATTACCAAATCACCATTACCCTTTTAAATTTGTGCGGCAACATTAGAGTATAGTTTAGAAACAAGTAAATGCCAAGATACTACAAATGAAGGAAATGGAAATGGAAAATATAGCGATTTTTATAGTAATGGCATGGATAAAAAAAATGTGGATAGTAAGAGATTAAAAAAAAATATATATAGCATTATCTGCACCACAGCAAAGGGCCTCTGGGATTCCGACGCTCATGTCTTTCCTACGCTAACACTTCACCGCTGATGTCTTTCCTACGCTAACACTTCACCGCTCATGTCTTTCCTGACTTAACACCTCACCACTCATGTCTTTCCCATGCTAACACTTCAGCGCTCATGTCTTTCCTACGCTAACACTTCACCGCTCATGTCCTTCCTGTCCTAACACTTCACCTCTCATGTCTTTCCTGTCCTAGCACTTCACCGCTCATGTCTTTCCTGCCCTAACACTTCACCGCTCATGTCTTTCCTGCACCAACACTTCACCGCTCATGTCTTTCCTGCGCTGACACTTCGCCGCTCATGTCTTTCCTGCCCTAACATTTTACCGCTCATGTCTTTCGTGACCTAACACTTCACCGCTCATTTCTTTCCTGTGCTGACACTTCACCGCCCATGTCTTTCCTGACCTAACACTTCACCGCTCGTCTTTCCTGACCAGACACCTCACAGCTCATGTCTTTCCTGCACTAACACTTCACTGCTCATGTCTTTCCTGCGCTCACATTTCACCGCTCATGTCTTTCCCCCGCTAACACCTCTTTGCTCATGTCTTTCCTGTGCTAACGCTTCACCGCTCATGTCTTTCTTGTACTTACACTTCACTGTTCATGTCTTTCCTACACTAACACTTCACTGCTCTTGTTTTCCCAATGCTAACACTTCACTGCTCATGCCTTTTCCTACACTCACACTTCATTGCTCATGTCTTTCCTGCACTAACACTTCACCGCTCATGTCTTTCCTGCCCTAACACTTCACTGCTCATGTCTTTCCTGCGCTTCACATGTCTCACCTGCGCTGTTCGCCGCTTTCTTTCCTGCCCTAACATTTTACCGCTCATGTCTTTCGTGACCTAACACTTCACCGCTTTTCTTTCCTGTGCTGACACTTCACCGCCCATGTCTTTCCTGACCTAACACTTCACCGTCTTTTCCTGACCAGACACCTCACAGCTCATGTCTTTCCTGCACTAACACTTCACTGCTCATGTCTTTCCCTTCCATTTCACCGCTAACACTTCCCCGCTACACCTCTTTGCTCATGTCTTTCCTGTCGCTTCACCGCTCATGTCTTTCTTGTACTTACACTTCACTGTTCATAACAACACTTCAATGCTAACACTTCACTGCTCATGCCTTTTCCTACACTCACACTTCATTGCTCATGTCTTTCCTGCACTAACACTTCACCGCTTGTGTCTTTCCTGTGTTAACACCTCACCGCTCATGTTTTTCCTGCCCTCACACTTCACCAGTCATGTCTTTCCTACACTAACACTTCACTGCTCATGTCTTTCCTGCGATAACACCTCACTACTCATGTCTTTCCTGCGCTAACACCTCACTGCTCATGTCTTTCCTGCGCTAACACTTCACCACTTATGCCTTTCCTGCACTAACACTTCACTGCTCATGTCTTTCCTGCGCTAACACCTCACAGCTCATGTCTTTCCTGCCCTAACACTTCACCGCTCATGTCTTTCCTGTGCTCACACTTCACCGTTCATGTCTTTCATGCACTCACACTTCACCGCCCATGTCTTTCCTGCAATCACACTTCACCGCTCATGTCTTTCCTGCACTCACACTTCACCGCTCATGTCTTTCCTGCACTCACACTTCACCACTCATGTCTTTCCTGCACTGACACCTCACTACTCATGTCTTTCTTTCTCTAACACTCCACTGCTCATATCTTTCCTGCACTAACACTTCACTGCTCATGTCTTTCTTGCTCTAACACTTCACTACTCATGTCTTCCCTGTGCTAACACTTCACTGCTCATGTCTTTCTGCGCTTACACTTCACCGCTCGTGTCTTTCCTGCGCTAACACGTCACCGCTCATGTCTTTCCTGTGCTCACACTTCACCACTCTTGTCTTTCCTCTGCTTACTCCTCACCCCTCATGTCTTCCCTGTGCTAACACTTCATTGCTCATGTCTTTCCTGCGCTCACACTTCACCGCTCGTGTCTTTCGTGCGCTAACACGTCACCGCTCATGTCTTTCCTGTGCTCACATTTCACTGTTCATGTCTTTCCTGCGGTAAAGCTTCACTGCTCATGTCTTTCCTGCGCTAACACTTCAGTGCTCACGTCTTTCCTTCATTCACACTTCAATGCTCATGTCTTTCCTGCGCTAACACGTCACTGCTCATGTTTTTCCTGTGCTCACACTTAACCACTCATGTCTTTCTTGCGCTCACTCTTCACCGCTCATGTCTTTCTTACCCTCACACCTCACCGCTCATGTCTTTCATACGCTAACGCTTCCACAAATTTCCGAGCTTCCCCAGCCTCCCGTCTCATAGTTCTCATCAAAGTAGGTCTGAGTCTTCCAACTCTTGTGGCGGCCACAACAGCCCAGCTGACATATAATCGCTTTTTCTCCTTGGTGTGATGCGAAGGACGTCGTTAGGTTAGATATCCAAGCATTCTCCGTTCCTTTTCATCATTATTTCATCTACATATGGAACTTTTCTATCGACAGAATCTTTTATACAATTGCATTATCATGCCATGATTCTTGTCCGTATAGTAATCAGACCGTACTTGACCAGTGTCAAATATGGATAGCAAGGATATGCCAGTTTTGGTCTTTCAGTAAATATCAACTCCACGGAACCAGTATTGGATATTATTGTTGCTAAATATTTGAAAAATTTGACCCCATATATCTTTTTTCCTTCTTGTGGTATTTTATCCCTTTGTGCATACTCTGGCTCTATTACTTCTGTTTCTAATAAGTCAGCTCTCTCTGGATATATGATTATTCTGTTAACCAAGGTTTGTTAATTTTTTTAGGTGTTTTGTGGATTAAAACTGCATCATTTGTGTATTCTAAGTTTACCAAATTTCTATCATTACTTCAATCTAAATTTAAATTTGCATCTCCAACACCCTTTTTCTTTAATGTTTAATTTTCAGCCCATGAGAAAGGTAAACAGCAAAGGCGACATATCGTCTTGTGGCACTCAGCTGATTACAGCAAATGCAGCTGACACGTTTTCATCAACATCAACTTAACATCTACTTCGTTCATGGATAATTTAAGTGTTTTTTTTTTTTTCTTTTTTACAAAGTGATGATATCACCTTAGTGACGCATGACACTCCAAAATACTTTTCAGTTATTAACAATAGTCATCAGAGAGAGATTTATAAATTCCATACACTGCTTTACAATATGTGTTAATACAAATATCTGGTCTTTGCAGCTGGTGCGTTGCTAAAGCCATCGTGTTCATCCCTTAAGCATTTCATCAACTGGTTTCTCAGGCCTGTTGAGAAGAAGCATATTAATGCTTACATCTCAGCCTTTATTCCGTATTTTGCAAAACAGTGCAGTTATCATACGATATAATTTCCTTTTCATTTAAAATGATACATACAGTGATTCCATCAGAGTCCGGCGCTTTCCATCTTAAGCTTCTCTATTGCTGATTCCTTTTCAAAATCGTGAATTTTTCGTTAGCACATTCAAGGCTTCTTCGGCTTCTGCTATATAAACTGTCGCTGTCATATCTGTTATTCACCACACAGAAATGTTCCGCTCAGCGTTATTGTTAATTCATGCCTTCCTGTTCATTCATAGATATTTCATTAATAATTCTGTGCGCTACCCTAACACGAGTGCCACTCCCTGGATACATGGCTATGTCAGTATCGTCATATTCTCTCTTATCTTTCTCGCGTTTTGTTTACTTCACTTTTTGCACATGATTACTTAGCACGCTCTACTTCTTACTTTTCATCTTTCTGAAATTTTCTTACTAGTACTAAATTTCGTTAGGTATACTTATGATTTCAGCTTTTGTGTGGCATTGTCAAGTTGGCGGTCAGTACCGACATTTATTGCTCAGTACCTCCCAACATTCTTGAGTTTTTTTTTTTTTTATTATTATTATTGGCTGTGATCCTTTTGGTTTCTGTGACTGTCATTTGCCGACCAAATGTATATTCGGTTTTTCTTTTAATGGAGAAGATTATTTCCAATGGAAAACTAATAACTTGCACCCCACTTTCGTTTGCTATCTCTGCCAGGCCTTCCATGTTGATTCCAACCTCCATATCTTCATTGTTCCTACTATATTTAGCACTCCTATTATCAACTGCAATTCGCACTTTCATATGAAATTAACTTTTATTTCTTCGTGATGGACAGCACTTTAATAACTATATTCACCTTAGTGTAAAATTCATTTGTATTTCTTCTAGATCGGATAGCGCTGAAATATTCATGTTGTATTGTTTTGGTGCAAATCTTACAAGCAGTATTCTAATGCTCATTGCTCCTCAGTTGGTCACTGCCTTTTCTGCACTTGTTGTTAAGATCTTGCTTCTTTCTCTATCAGTTCTATCTGATCTTCATTAATGAATGTACGTATTAACCCCTTCCTGAGTCTTTTTTGTCACGCTGTGTGCTTCACACCAATATCAACACGTTCTTCTTGTCTTCCCATTAAATTAATGGTAGATATTTTCAGTGCCTGAGTAGTAATTCGGAAGTCTCGAATGCCTGTCCCATTATTATGCTGTAATTGAAGTCTTTCAGTGTTATTTAAGAATGAGAATTGGCAAATAAAGAATATTTTCTTTTGTTATTCAGCGTTATAAACAGTTTCATATCAGACCATATATCCCGTAGAATTAATGATATGTCGTGTCAAAGTTAATATTTGATCAGCGACCAGTGTTTGTCATTAATCATACACAGAAGGTATACTGAGAAAGGAAGAGAAGAAAACCCCGAGCAAAGATAAACCAACTTCATTTTCCACATTTGGTTGAGGATATTCATTGAGGAATGAGTTTTTTATTGTTTACACTAGCAGACCAATGTATTAAAAATGACAGGTATAAAAATAGGGGGTCGAGCCCACTTGTCTTAATCACAGCGACAGTGCCTGCCATCCTGGATCTCGGACCAATGTGCCTTTTTTTCTGCATAATTTTACAAGTGGCAGAATTGAGAGAGTACATCTCTATTCTGTTTCCTTTCTTCAGCCTTGCTCTCCAACCACTCAAACTCCCTCTTTTCACTGTTTAAAGAGTTGAATGGGCGAAAAGTGCCCAAGTGCTCGGCTTTATGCCAAATTTTCATAAATCAGTAATTCCGCAAAAAGTACATGTATACAAATTTGCATTTTGTTTTGGATTATTATCGTTATTATAGCTTTTTGTTCAAGATCATTTTGAAATTGGTGTTTGCACTAACATTTTAGAGTCTATGATACTGAATATGTAAGCGCATTTGTTACTCAAGCCAACCAGTTAAAAACGAACACTAGGAAATTATCACTCACTGTTCAAGAATTGTACATTTGTACTCCTGGCATAAACTCGTTGATAAAAAGCCATGCAAAAACGCGAATGCATGTGGTTGCAAGTTTGTAAAAAAGAAAATGAAGTTTCTTATAGAGAAGAAAAGATTCGGGGTCTGGTGAAAGATTTTGTAAGTGTTAATAAGATGAAAAAATTTAAGTAATGTTAGCAAAATCAATGCTGTGAGGGTACGTGAAAATCAGGAATTTGGAGCAGTGAAGGTTATTATGAATGGTAGAAGAATAAGAATGCTTGATTCATTGCGAGTGAGGAGAAATAAGATGGTAGCTGTTGAAATTAATTGTTTACGTTATATATATGGAACAAGGATGCTTGAAAAGCTTGATGTAAAAAAAAGCATAGAAAAAAATATGGACCAGAATGACTCGAGACAGAATTTTTACTTGTAGAGAAGTAAGGATAGTAGGGTGGCGAAGTGTATAAAATGGGTTTTTGAAGAGAGAGAAAAGTAAGACGAAGATAGTCCTGGCTGGAGAAGTGGAACAGATGTTTAAATGGGAGGGACCATTTAAACAGAGCAGGACTGTTTGTCAGATATGCATGTGCGTGTGTGTGCGTGTGTGTGTGGCGAGGTGCACTTGCTGCTGATAAACCTTCATGTAGGTGTAAGAGTTCATTCCATGATTTATCATCTAAAAGAAATTTGTAAGGACTCTTATATAAATATAATCTTGGTCCACCCCTGTTAGTAAAACCATTTTATACAATTACATTATATATATATATATATATATATATATATATATATATATATATATATATATATATATAGATAGATAGATAGATAGATAGATAGATAGATAGATAGATAGATATACACAAAACAAATGCGAGGTCTTTGTTGTAAAGAACCCACGAGAGCAAATTTGTTTTTAAGAACAGAAATTTTATTCCAAAATGAATCCTGTGATAGGAAATTTAAATCCAACTAATCCGTAAATCGGCTAATTGTAAATTACTTGGAATGACCACAGACGAGTTATTGTCGCAGACACACAGAGACAAGAAGCCCAGAGGCAGCGTGTAAGAGGAAATAACTTTGGTAACGACGGACATCTTGCTCGGTAAATATGAAGTTCAGTCCTTGTCGCATTTATGCAGTCATCGTTGTTCATCCTTCCCACCCCCCAGCCCTTCTTCCCTTCTCATTTTGAGCCGGAAGTTTAATAAATGATCCGGCGTTTTCATTATTTTCTGTGCGAATGCCACCCTGTTTTCCGCTAGAGTGAATTCGATACAGGAGGTTACATTTGATCGCTACAGAGTGGCTGATGTAATTGCATTCCACGCGGAGAGAAAGCAGTTCGTTGCCCATCGGCAGCTGCCGAACAGCTACTGCAGGAGTTGGGCGACGTTCCTTATTGTCATTTGGTACGCTCCACGTATTGCAAAAATGCGCCATTAAGGCGTTATGTCGTAAATTACGACCTTCCCTTTGATTGAACCAGCGATCTTGATGCCTTTGTTATATTTTATTTGTCGCCAGGATATCGATTTGTACCGTTTTCCTAAACAACAAACATTATGCCGGTGACAAATTCCCTGCCGTTCCGCTTGTGTGGTTTCATATCGTTTTTTTTTTTTTCGTATTCCCTAAGTTTTTCATCAGGATATGAAAAATTGTATTGCCTCCCGTCGTGGTCTCGCGATTAGTCTCGAGCCGCGACAGGGATTTCTGAACGCACGAACTGCCCTGTTTACTGTTTTCGTTCTCTCCGAGGTGTTTGTTTTCTTTGTCTGCAATGATGAGAAGACTCCAGTTACATTGGTTTTGGTTATTATGGCGATGATTTTTTTTTATTTATATGCATAGTGTTTTTCATCCAAACGTTTCTGTTCTTTTGTTTGTTAGTGGTTTCTTTCTGTAAGTTTTTGTAATGTTGGTTAAATATAACATTCCTGTCCTTACTGGAGTGTTTATAGAAAGTCAGTAACCACTACTACTACTACTACTACTACTACTACTACTAATACTACTACTACTAATATTATTATTACTTTTATTATTATTATTACATTATTATTATTATTATTATTAAAAGAGAAACAGCGAGGTCTCTAGATGATTAAAACACACATATTATTGTATATCGTGTATATATATATATATATATATATATATATATATATATATATATATATATACATATATATATACACACATATTATTAGTATAGAAGCAATGCTGCTGAAAATTGAAACAACGGGAGTGTGCCAGTTAGGCTCTCTTCGACACAACCATTATTTCCAGCTTAGTAAAGGAAAGTTATGTCGAAAGGCCAGCAACCACCCGTTGTTTCAATATCCTTCGTGGCATTAGTCTTTTTTTTTTATACATTCATCGCGTTCCATGTTCCGTGATTCGTTATGCACACACACACTATATATATATATATATATATATATATATATATATATATATATATATATATATATATATATATATATATATATGTCTGTGTGTGTTTGTATATATGTACGTACATTACGTTTCAGCATCTGTTAAATAGCTACAAAAGTATTTTTTTTTTTACCTTTTTCTCTGCATTTTTACTTTCAAGGGAGTGATAGATCGACGATACCTGTCAGTGTGATAGTGTTTTATCTTCCCAGCAGGGTGTTATTGAGCTCAGCAAAATGAACAATAGTCATTATCTCAATAAACAAATACACTGATGGCGATGATGGAAGTTCCTTATCGGTGGTTTATACAAGATGTGACAGGAATTCATAAATTGTTCTTCATGTTACATATAGGTCACTCTGGAACAATATACAGTTTTAATTTTGAAACTCATAAATTGTTCTTCATTGTATAGATAGGTCACTCTGTAACAATTTACAGTTTTAATTTTGAAATTCATAAATTGTTCTTCATGGTATATATAGGTCACTGTGGCACAATTTACAGTTTTAATTTTGAAATTCATAAATTGCTCTTCATGTTTTATATAGGTCACTCTGGAACAATTTACAGTTTTAATTTTGAAATTCATAAATTGTTCTTCATGGTATAGATAGGTCACTCTGTAACAATTAACAGTTTTAATTTTGAAACTCATAAATTGTTCTTCATGGTGTATATTGGTCACTCTGGAACAATTTACAATTTTAATTTTGAAATTCATAAATTGTTCTTCATGCTATATATAGGTCACTCTGTAACAATTTGCAGTTTAAATTTTGAAATTCATAAATTGTTCTTCATGGTATATATGGGTCACTCTGGAACAATTTACAGTTTTAATTTTGAAATTCATAAATTGTTCTTCATGGTATGGGTCGCTCTGGAACAATTTAGGTATATATGAAGGTACAAATTGTTCTTCATGGTATATATAGGTCACTATGGTACAATATAGTTTTAATTTTGAAACACTATACATCGTTCGGCTCGTGCACTTGTCGGTGAAGATAGTATCTACGTCGTCATTTGAGAAACTAGGAATTAACTTTCAGGTGTGCAGTCGGAATGTTTA
>NC_089743.1:82622470-82632470 GCF_040412425.1 Macrobrachium rosenbergii | reverse complement strand
CGTGTGTTCTTTTAGATTTAGGGTTAGATAGGAAGAAGTAGCCGTTGTTTGTAGTTGGCTGAACACGTGTCGGAGGATCTATGGGAGTCCCAATCATAAATTACCATCAGCAGCTTTGATAGAGGCAGATTAATGGTACCCAAAGAGTGACCTGACGCTTGGGTATCTCAAGCCTCTCCAAGAGGCCTTCTGCAGTTGCTGGTCATTATTGCATTGTTGCCGGGTAAAAAAAAAAAGAAAAAAAAAGGGAACTGCCCAGTCTATTTATGCATATGAGGGTATCTTGACCATTCTTTTGCCCCTTTTGTTTGGGGCGGAGAGTTAACATCCCGTTGGGAGGGTAGAGGGCGCTAGGTTGGGAGGGGGGCGTCTGGGGGATGAGATATCAGGAACTGAGGCCGGTTTACATATGCAATTGGAAGAGTGAGCCAGGTTGAATTTATTACAGGGCCTCTCTTCCTCGCAGGGCATGAGATGGGACATGTGCACGGTGCACACGTACACGCACTGTGTCATTAAGATTTACGTCGTTCGTCAGCTATATATATATATATATATATATATATATATATATATATATATATATATATATATATATATATATATATATATATATATATATATATATACACATTTATATATATAATTATATATATATATATATATATATATATATATATATATATATATATATCTATATATACATACATATACATGTATATATATATATGTTATACATACATATGTAATAGTTTCTGGTTATGAGAGAGAGAGAGAGAGAGAGAGAGAGAGAGAGAGAGAGAGATTCAAATGCAAATTTTTGTCAGTGAGTATTTTCCACATACGGCATCTAAAAGCATTTGCTGTTTCCTGTAATTCCCCCATCATTTTTTATATCTTAGACGAGTAGAGGTTATGGATCTGTTTTGGAGTTGTGTCTCAGAATGATTTGGCATTTGAAAAAGTACTTACTTTTTGGTTATCTGTAAGGTTGCAACCCGAAAAGAACAAACTTTTTTTCCGAATAAAACTTTTTTTCGAGAAAAAACACAGCCTGTAAAAACAGGCCAAAAACTTTTTTTTCAACATTTATTCACATTCTATTGCTTCCTTAAACTACAAAAAATGGCTAACTGTGATTATATTATGCCTAGAGCTTGGGTAACAAGGTAATTTAACACTGGAAAGAAAAATCTGTTAACGTGAAAAACAAAAATTAGGGAAAGAAAGGAAAACTAATGGTACCTCAACCATCACCCACTAGAGATTATGAGTGTTTTGGGTACATATAACTATTATATAATTAGAACTTCAATATTTCACATTTGAACATTGACATTTTCAATTATCAAACACCTTTTACTGTTGTTTTTCAATCATATCTTGAAACCGTGAGGTACTGGGGTCAGTTATTTCAATTTAGTGCATTTGAACGGGAAGAGAGCTATGAAAACTATATGATTGGCAACAGTTCCTTAAAAGTATGTATGATTCAAGTCATATTTCAAACATGTTCAGCTGAAACTTGTATCATACATGTATCAGATTCAGAGGTATGAAAACTGTATGATTGGCAACAGTTCCTTAAAAGTATGTATGGTACAACACGTGTTCGGTATCAAACATGTTCAACTGAAATTTGTAATGTACTCGTATCATTAGTCTCATTTCCAGAACCAAAGTAAATGTGCATAGCATGGCAGTGGGCAGTTGTGCTTGGGGAGTGGATGGAGGCATACTGTCCTCATTATAAAAGGTGATATATAATGTGGTGAAAGATATCACAATCCTAGTGATATTCTATGTGCATTTACTAGAAATGTGGGCCTTACTCAATGTTTAAAACATGCCGCGTTTATTATACTGTATATGGTTTTGATTTTGTGATAGATGAATATGTAAGGCATGTTATATATGAAAATGAAGTCTAGACATATTCAACAACGAAGAAATAGAACAGTTAACAGTGTTTACTTGGCAGTGACAATTGCTATTAAACTGTACTATCTTGTTATTTGTATTGATTACTAATGTCGGTAAATATTATAAAGCTTTTTCCTGGTAAGTGAACAAAAGAACTAGCCTATATGTGCATGGCTACTGCATGCCACTAGTTCCTCGTTTGACTGGTCGGTACTGTTCTCGGCTAGCACTCTGCTGTGCCCGCGTTCGAATCTCCGGCCGGCCAATGAAGAATTAGAGGAATTTATTTCTGGTGATAGAAATTCATTTCTCGCTATAATGTGGTTCGGATTCCACAATGTTGGAGGTCCGTTGTTAGGTAACCAATTTTCTTAGCCATGTAAAGTAAGTCTAATCCTTCGCCAGCCCTAGGAGAGCTGCTAATCAGCTCAGTGGTCTGGTTTAACTAAGGTATACTTAACGTACTGCATACCATATTTTTGGTGGTGTTGGTGCTACAAGGGTTTCCTTTGATGAAAACTACGGTAGGCTACCAGTAAGCAACGGTAGCCTATGGTAGGTAGCCAAATGTTTTTGCCCCGAGATAGACATTAAAAGAACGCGGCAATTATTGTCCGTGCGATGTTTTGTTAGGGTTGGTTGCAATTTAGCGTAACCGGTCGGGCTGTACTTAGCCAATCCCGCTAAAGAAAATTTTTCTACCTCAACATACATACAGCAATAAAAGAGGAGAAAAACCTTATTAGAATAGGTAGCAAAAGAAATTTCCATATATCAGTGATTCCTGATATTCCTCTAATGTAGAAGGAAGGTGTGAGTCTTAAATAACATCATAAGTTTATAGTAACTTTCAGTAAGGTCTTCATAAATGGAGAAATTGGGTGCAAGGAAAAAACCGAAAAAAACAAAAAAACAAGTTTTTTCCTGAAAAAAACATCATAAGTCTATAGTAATTTTAAGTAAGGTCTTCATAAATGGAGAAATTGGGTGCAAGGAAAAACCGAAAAAAACAAAAATGTTTTTTCCTGAAAAAAAAAAACACGAAATGAAAAACCTTTTTCACAACCCAAGTTATATCATAATTGTATTTGACACATACTTGGAATTCCCCACGAGCTTTCTAATAATAATAATAATAATAATAATAATAATAATAATAATAATAATAAATAATAATAATAATAATAATAATAAAATTACAAAAACTGGATTCAAATAGAATATTCATTCGAAAACAGTTGAACGGCTGCATTCTTAATAATAATAATAATAATAATAATAATAATAATAATAATATAATAATAATAATAATAAAGAAGGAAAACACCCATTAAACTAAAGTTGTCTCTAATACCTTCTTGCTATGTACACAGTTTTAGAGGGAACAGTCTACGAAATACTGCCCTTGTGACATGTCTAGGACACTGTAAATATAACAGAAGCTATCGTCAGCTAAGAGGAGAATTTTGTAAACTTTTCATATGTAAAAATATTTGCATAACAGAAAAAAAGAAGCACAACCTTCACTTAATGGTTCTTCTCTCGTATTGTCAATTATAACATAATCACAGGAAAGTTTTATCAACAAGAAACACAATATATTAATACATAATACACACACACACACACACACACACACACACACAATAACAATAATAATAACCTAAGAGACAGCAATCCAGCAGATACAAATGGTCAGTGTGTGAAGTATATTATATTTCCATCTTTAAAAGTTAATATCTATTTTCCAGCAAACTTTCTAGTTTTAAATTAATAGTATATATTAATCGAAAGTTTAATGAAATTACTTTTTTGAATCGTGTTCAAAGTATTAGTAAATGACAGGATCATAACTGTGAACGACTTTTAATAATTGATTATAATTTTTATTATTATTTCATTGTATAAGAATTCCTTTATTATAAATGCTGCTTTTATCTTTTGTATTGTTGATAATTAGTATCGTCATTGTTACAACTATTGTTTAATTTTTACTGTTATAATTGCAATAAATTCCCGTGTGATGAATTTGCGTAGAATATTGATAGCGGTAATTAGTGAAAGAAAATATTTTCATCACACACACAATCATATATAATTATATATATATATATATATATATATATATATATATATATATACATATATATATATATATATATATATATATATATATATATATATATATATATATATATATATATATATATATGTCTCTCAAACTAAAGAAACAAGCGATAGCTGCAGGTGATGTTGAAAATGCCTTGGCATTCTGAGTCAGAATTTCTTGAGAACACTAAATTTAGCACCTAAAAATAAAGGTGTCATTGTTTACGCTACTTGTCTTTATTTAATTTCAGATGAAAATCTCTCTGATCTCAAAGGCAGTAAATCATCACAATCAAAATGATATAAATATATCGAGACAAGGCGGAAGCACTCACCAGATTGCATTTAATCTTCTTCTTCTTTGTTTGCAGCCTTTACCCATCTCTATATGGGGTCCGCTATTGCTTTTAATATAAGTTAGAAATTCAGATTAAATGTATAAATACCATGTGTTAAGGCGCGATAAAATACCAAATTATTCTGCATAGTTTATGATATATATGGTGTAGGACTTTGTCTTAGTGGATAACAGGAAGACAGGGAGCATGCAGTTTAAATCTGTATTTGTTATTTCAGATAAAATATACTTAGAGCATACTCAGATGGTTTGTTAATTTCCTTCCCAGAGGCTTCCCATTCATTTGATCTTTATGGAGAATTATCACTGTATTTTTTGTTTGCCATTTAACATAATTCTCCTTATTCTCCCACGAGGATCAACCATTCTTTCGTCCATGATGATAAACACCCTGAATGTATTAGATAAAAGAAACAAAGACTGCAGTTGTAAGTCGGAAACAGACTGGCACGGTACAGTTCCTCGTTTCCACGAACCCTTGCAAATCCGTCAGGCTGACTGGAAGCAATCATCAAGCCGGGTAGGATTCCTGAGGACATCCAGTAGAGTGTCCGATGACTGCCGGGCGACGGCCCGGGAGAGCTTAATGATTCATATGAATAGTTACAGTAGAACTTAAGAAGAAATCGCGACAGACAGATGGAAGGAACAGAAATGGTGCTTACGTATCTTGCCTAATGTGTTGTAGACGCGTCACTTGCGGTTGTACCTTTTGAGCATAACCGAACGATGTTGTAGTAGCATTTAAAAATAGTGAATCCATACTTGGTGTCATTTAAATTATATGGAACCTTATTTTAGTATTATACAGAAGTAATCAATCCATTTGTTTTATTAAAATGTGATCTACCCATTTTAGTTTTATTCTCAAAGACTTTCAAAGCAGTGTCACTTGAAGTATATCAGTCAGTTTATAGTGCTGGTATAAAAATCTGTTTTGCAGCGCTGTCTCCATGTAACCGAATTATTTTGTAGTACCATTCCAAAGTAAGTAGTGCATTTTGTAAGAGCTTTATCACTCTGTGAACTCAATCCACGTAGCGGGTTCTCTCAAAATATGAACCTACTTAGCAGTGTTGAAATGTAGGCATTCGGTTTTCAAGCATCATTTAAATGTTATTAAACCTTGTTTGCTGTATTATTCCAATGTAACCAACCTATTTGTCAAACATTTTTTTTCAAACATAATCAATAATTTTTGCTGTATCATTGAAATATAATCAATTCAGTTTAGTTCTTAAAAACAGTCAACTCTTCTGCTATTACCATTCAAATGTAATCATTCCATTTTGTAGCATCCTTCAACCGTATCTGCCCTTTTTGCTGTGGCAGTTAAATGTAATGAGTCAAGTAGGTAGCATCACACAGATATAATCAACCTATTTGGTGCTATCATTCAAATATTATTCGTATTTAATTAATATTACATTTATTTAAATGTAATAAATCCATGCTGCAGTACTTTTTTGCCTCATCCCTCATGCCCACATTTCATACCGTTCAGTCATTTATCCCAGCATATCGTAAGATATATTATCGTAAACATTCAGAAACAATGTAAATGATGTCTTCTTATGCTTGATTATACCAATTATGAGAGTTAATTCATTACCTGCTTGTGGTCCGAATTAATTCATTACCTGCTTGTGTTACACGTTACAATACTATAGGAGGTAAATTTAGCTACATTTTTATTATCTTCTACACCTTATAACGTATTATTGTATATTTTCTCTTCGTTAAGCTTTTATTATTATGAATGCTATTCGTTACTCACTGCAGTCTCTTTTCAGGTACGTTCTGGGACAGTGGAGGCGTTACTTGTTCATAAACTTTGTTGAAATTGGTAAGTAGAACATATTTACTCTACTTTTCATGGATGTTGCGAATAATTATTATCACGTCAGCGGCAAGTGTAATCGTTTATGTGTAAGAACATTTTTTTTTTCTTGCGAAAATCCTAAGAAAAGAATCCGCTAATGCTACAGGATGGGACAAAAATTGAAGGGTTTCAGAAATATGCTTTTTTTTATTATATTATACTCTGTATAGTTAAACTTCATATGATTCATACTCTATATAGTTAAACTTCATGGAATCATATGGCATAGTAGCAGCTGAAGGGGGGGTCGGGGACTGTGGATAACGGGCGAAGGTTTATTTGTCATTGAGACTAATAAACTGCGAATGATTGTTCATATATGTACGAGTGTATTGGTCTGTTAAAAAGAAGTGAAGGCAAAAAAAAAAAACGTAAAAAATGCACAAAAATTTCTTGGGCGCAATCGAGTTTTCTGTACAGCGTATAATCAAGGCCACCGAAAATAGATCTATCTTTCGGTGGTCTCGGTATAATGCTGTATGAGCCGCGGACCATGAAACTTTTGGAAAAATGAGAAGGAACAACGGTAATGATTAGAATTTGCAAGTAAATTGGGTTAATTAAAATGCTTGTTAAGTACCAACCGAATCTTGGTAAAGAGAAGTGATGAGACGCCTGGAAGATTTGCTCAAGAAAACCATCTTTACTTTATTTCTCCCTAAATGAAGCTTGGTCTCAATGTCTGGCAACCTCCAGCGCGCTTGTTCCTGCCCCTGCTGTCGTCTTCATTACGGTTCCGCAACTGGAGGACTCTTGTCAGTGTTACTCAGAATTCTTAAATTTTCCCACGAGTTTGGAGAAGATTCTTCCACGTCCCTTGAAATATGTTTTACCCTAGCATGGTAACTGGCGTCCCTAAAACAGAGCCAGTTGTTTTGTATTCCCCATATCAAATGGGCAAATTGTGGGGAAACATCTCATTCTCCCGTTACTCTTTGGTAACACTGGGAGTTCATACCTCCTACTACTTTTCTTCTCGCTAGAGACTCATGACATATGTCGGTACTGATTTAAGTGCTTGTGCCAATAATTATGCTTGACGAACGAGAGTTGATTAAATATATACTAAGGTGCTACATGCACAGGCAGATACACCATAAATTTACCAAGGAATTATGTTCAGTAGAGCATTCTTGAGTTAGTAAATGAACAGAACTTTTAAACTCCCTCTTGATGTAGGTTACGGAAGTTTGTAAATTTTTCGGCTGGGTCATTTTGCAAAGATTTATTATTATTAGTCTTCAGTGTCTTACTTCATAATACATTATAACGAGGAAAATGAGGGGCAGAGTGCTATGTATCGGAAATCTCCACGAGGTAATTGAGCTGTGCACACTGTTAGCAATTTCGGCTTAGATCACCACTTCGTGAAAGTAAAGTTTCACTTGAATGAAGAAGGTAAAAAAATAAATTCTTTGAATGCATGAAGGTGAAGGATCAGCTTTCCTAATGATGGAGGACACCAAGTTAAAATTGAGGAGCCGTCAGTGTGTTTTTCTTTATTAAAATCATCACTCTTCGCCATTTTTCTTTGTAACTTACAAACACACAGACACACACTATCACATACAGACGTACACACATGCGTATATGTCATGCCAAGTAATCACGTTCGTTGTCGTTTTGAATTCTGTTTTTAGTATAAGGTTTGCCGTCATTACTAAGTGATAGGCATTCTACCAGGTGTTGAAATCGGACTCTCTATGACATTTCCATCACTCTCTCCATTTACTTCACTTGACGAAGAATCATACTGCCTTTTTTTTTTCATTTTTGTCTTCACTCCGGGTGTGGAAGGCGAGGGGTGGTGGTAGGTATAGGTATTGGTGGCTTCCTTTAATATTGCATCTCCCGGTGGTCAATTACTAGCACAGTAGAAGCCGCAGCATCTCGATATTGATGATGAGTGGGAGAAGGAGTGGCTGGCTATGCATCATCGGCCTTGGGCTGTATAAATAGACTTTCTATCCCTATGCGCCTTTCCTCAATCCTCCTCCAGAGCCTTCTTCCCAACCATTCTTCATGATGACTTATTTCTATTCCTCGTCTGCTCTATCGCCTTCTCCTTCTCCTCCTTTCTCAGAAGCTTTTCCTGTCGATCTACAAATTGCGTATGATTTTGTATGTTTATCAATACCCGTTTGCAATACCTGGTCTTCTTTGGCGGTTTGTGGAATAAGAGTAATTCGTATGAATTAAAGGACCTGCCGATGTGTGAATTTCTAATTAGTTTACTTTCATATTTAAGTGGTATTGGTAAGGTTCCTATTTACCTACTTTTAGACCTTCATTCATTCATATGTGGTATGTGCGCAAGGACTCAAATTTAACATTACTTTGGCCCGCCTATCCGTTGTATATGTTACTTTCTGGGTATAAGCCATATATATATATATATATATATATATATATATATATATATATATATATATATATATATATATATATATATATATATATATATATATATATATGTATGTATATATATATATATATATATATATATATATATATATATATATATAGAGAGAGAGAGAGAGAGAGAGAGAGAGAGAGAACGTGTGTGTGTGTGTGTGCGTGTATGTGTGTATGTCTGTACATGTATCTGTTTATGTACTGTACACTGAAATTTGGTGAATAACAAAAAAGTGAGAAAAATGACAAAGATATTTATCCAGTTTCATCAGTTGTTTTGCATTAGTTTGAATTAAATGACAAAAAAGAAGCAATTGAAATGAAAGGACAATAGAATATCTGTAATACATTTTTCATATTCATAAATATGCGCTTAGTTCCATATGTACCTGTATTTCAGTTTTTTGCAAACTAAGTTTGCGTTTATGAATTCATGTTAACAAATACACGCAAATGCATATACATACATACATACATACATACATACATACATACATATATTCAAGTCAAACTCATGCAAATTAACTGGAGTAGCTAATAAATATCTTTTTCATATCTCTCTTTATATTATTTTATATATACGTATATATATATATATATATACGTGTATATATGTGTACACACACACACATATATATGTATATATATATAATTTATGCATGTTTGCTCTCATATTTGTCATAAGAATGTTGGAGCGCTGGGACAGAAATATTTCTTACAGGTACACCAAGTCGTTACTCAACAGTCAAATGACCTCAGATACATACACATGTTCATCCACATATATTTGCATATGTACTGTATGTGTATATGTTCGTCTGTTAGAATATGTGTGCATGACCGCATATGCTCTAAATTCAATATATATACTGTACACGTATATGATATATATATATATATATATATATATATATATATATATATATATATATATATATATATATATATATATATTAATTGTAATTGTTTTTTTAACATGAATTCATGTATGCAAACACAATGAACACAAACAATTTGAAATATATGGTGTAGCTTTATATGCAACTAAACTCTTACTAATAAATTATAAGAACAGTATACTAAAAATTTGTTTTCATCCATTTGATTTTTTGTCCTATAGACATATATACATAAAAAAAGAGAGGGATTATATTTGTACAGTTGTATATCTTTGATGTCTCAGTGATTAGATGTATAAGCTATGTTTGCGACCACATTTATTTTTTAATAGATATCGTATGCAGTTAGTGATGCCGGACTTCAAAATCATTTTGCGCCTTGAGCACAAATTCCTTATTTGGTGAGCTGTTGGT
>NC_089743.1:82597470-82619970 GCF_040412425.1 Macrobrachium rosenbergii | reverse complement strand
TTCACGTTAACTAATAAAACCCCATCCCATTCTACTGGCTTTATTTTGTCCTACCAATGCTGTGACTCTTTCCTTTTCTTACAATTGTCTGAGTTATTTTCAATCCAGTTTCTTGTGTGTCCTGTTGTCTTTTTTCAGTTGTGTATCTTGTGTTTCCTTTCCCCACCTTGATGTTATAAATATTTCGACACTCCTTGGAAAAATTTGTTGTTCCCTTGTTTTAACTATTTATATTGTGTTTCTTACTCCCCAGTAACCATTTTTAACATCGCTTTTCAGCAACTGATACCCAGTTCTCATAGCCTCCCACTCCTTGTCAGTGGTTATCTACATTTCAGTCACATTATCCACAAGGTTTCAACTGTTTTTACATTTTCTATCCCTTTTATACTTACCTTAACCACGTCGCTCGTTGTATAAATTTTCCCAAGCACCCAACTCTTTTGGAAATATATCGCACATATAAGAGTATCAACAGACTATTGCTTCGAGGAATAGATTTACTGATAGCCTTTCTTGGCAGCAGCTGAATATCCAGTTTTGGGTTGAATTCCCTTGTATGGGTGTACGCTTAACGCCCAAGAATATTTATATATTTATTTAATTATTTATTTATTTATTTATTTATGTATTTATTTATTTATTTATTTATTTATTTATTTATTTATTTATTATACACTTGCGAAGCGGTCGGCAGTATGCAACAAAGGTTTTCATTGTCTACCAGTCGTTTATGTGTCTGGATATACCCCTCTCTCTGCTTGTCTTGTCTGTGTGTCCGTCCGTCCATCCGACTCCTTTTTGTTTACCCAGTAACTTGTGCAATGATGGTTGGATTTCGGGGGTATGGTTCGCAAAACTTTAAATAAGATTTCGGATACGCTTTAAGATAATTTACTTAGGCCAGTTTTTCCTTTAGAAATTCTCAGATTTTCAAATCACCGTTATTTCAAACCTGTGATTTTGAGAGCTGTTTCTTACAAACACAATTATCAGGTGCTTCCAGTGAAGCTGTGCACATATTTCTCATTTTACAATATTTTGCTTAAGCTTTAAAATTTGTAGTTATGGACGGCCACAGTTACCAGTGCAAGGCCTTCAATAATTAGTTCCCCACTGAACTTGTCCGGGGGACTATACTTTTTTCTGATGTTCGTCGGCTGTTTGTATGTCCAAAAGTGTGTCTGTCACGGCCATTTATCTTCCTGTCACAAGCCCCCCAACACGGTGAAAGGTTAAAAGGATTCCACTCAAACTTAGTACAAAAGTAGACTAGACCAGCCATTGTCCATAGATTTGTTACAAGTGAGGTCGTCTTTCTATCTGATTGGTCAGTCCGTCTGTATGGCTGCTACGCTTACTTTCTCATTGCTGCTCGTCTTATAGGCATTATCAGTTGAATTTGTTTCAATGGTAGATCATCGTGCATAATGTGCGTGAAGGGATACCACACGTCTGTCTGTCCTTCAATGTGTCTATCACTTGTGCCTTATCATCACAACTCTTACAAAAGTAGTTAAGATTTCAGTCAAACACAATACACAGGAAGAACACTATCCATAGATGTCTTGCTGTCCCTCCATCATTGTGGCTGTCATGCTTACATTGCTATTAAAGCATCTTTTTCGAGCTTCAAAGGATATAGCCATTACATTGTTTCCAAAGGTAGTTCATATCACATATATGTCTGTATGAAAAGAAATGGCAAGTTTATATGTCCTTGTACCTGATCCTTCAGTATACCTCTCACACTTGCCTTGTTATCACAACTATTCCTTCACACTTGATGGGATTTCATTCAAAGTTGGTCCAGAAGTCGAGCTTGGTGCTTCCACGAACATGACTGAAAAATTGATTAGAAGGTAAGATTATTTAAGACTCATTGATTATGAGGCAGGATGATGAATACCTCTATATTTAGCAAGGCTGGTAAATACTTGTTGAATTGGGAAGAGAATTGGAATTCAAAGAAAATAGGTAGATTTGAAAATTTCCGAACAAAATGGAAATTTAAAGTATATTTATTAGGAACTTTAGAATTTTCTCCAACGCCGAAAGAGTCATAGAGAGAATTTTGTAATGCAAGTCTCAGGGTTTGAGATTTCTTAAATTTATTTTAAGATCGGTGATGTTTTCACAGCTGTCATCGGCGTATAGCAAGTTTGCAACTAAGGATGAATATATCAGTGCAAGTGGAAGTTTTCGTGAAGACTGCCACGATGAAGTATTTTGGAAGTAGCAGAAAAATAATTATAATGATTGGGAAGACGTAAATATTTCATATTGGGAAAAATAATGGCTGTCTGCAAGTTGGACGCAAAGACTAATAAAAAATTTCGATATGTTAACAAAACCAATGAAGATTTAAAACACGAATACGAAGAGAGATGAAGAAGTCTTCATAGAGTTTGTAAACGTGGCTTGAATTTCAGTCGTGAACAGAAATACTGATTGTATTTCTGAAGGTGGAGGGATTAGCAGTGAAGATATCCACGAGTTGCTAAATTAAAAAGTCTCTACGTAGGCGCGGCAAGAAAGGGGAAGATTTCGGGGCATTGCTGCTACCTCTTCACAGGTGATTTTTGTGGCAGGAAATAATGAAGAGAGGTGATGTGATAAATGGACCCCCTGGGAAGTAACACCAGGGCTCCGAGCTTAATGTTTACCTTGCACTAACGTGTAATGAATGAACCCGCTCAATTACGGCTATTTTAGAATTCTGATTATGAATTATAATGTTTGTTACGGAAAAGGAAAATAAATTTCATCTGACTGGAGCTTTTATGCTTTCAAGTGGACGCCTTAATTGCGGGAATTCTTCATGGTAGGTTTCGATGCATATTACCGTCATGTTTTGAAAATTAATGATTTAAATGAAATTACAGTGTTCCTGAGATATATATATATATATATATATATATATATATATATATATATATATATATATATATATATATATATATATGTACGTATATATTTATATATATTTCCCACTTGGATTTAAGGCTTATACCGATAAGTGTAATGAAGCTTTCTTTACAAGGTTAAAAGAAGGTAATTTTATATAGATAATTACAAATGTCAACAAAACGAGTTTCTTCAAAAATCCCCTTTAATTTTACAAAGAAATGTCCACATTATATATAATATATATATATATGTATATATATAAATATATGTACAGTATATATATATATATATATATATATATATATATATATATATATATATATGTGTGTATGTACATGTATATATATACATATATATGTAGTTATATATAATATATACAATGTATATATCCAGTATACATATATATACACCCATGGGTCTACACTGAATATCTGTGAATTCTTTTCGTATTCAACTGTGTGGAGTTTTTAGCATTGTTTTGGGTTATTTTTGAAAGCTATCTGAGGGCTTCGCCCTAAGGTATACCTTGAAGGTATTTCCTTTTGTCAGATTTAGGGAGCATATTTCACCATTCTCATTGCCTCATCAGTGCTGCTGATTTCAGGTGGGATATGAGATGGTTTATCAATAAGAAACCAGTGTTTTAGGTGCATGCTCATATAGTGATAGTGAATTTATACGGTCTGGCGGTGTGGTGGGGGTAAATATCGTGATGACGGTAGCGCGTTTTGGATGTGATATGTTTATTGTTTGAATGAATGTCGTTTGTTAGCTAAGTGGTGTGCCTGTAGAGTCCTTTTGTGGTTTAAAATTGCAATGACCTCCCTGCAGGGGGTGGTATTCAAGGCCAGTATTATGGGTGTTCCTGAAGCGGTACACTTATAACACCCAGTAGAACAGTAAGAATGCTTTTGATATATTTTTCTGTCAACCTAGAAGAGCAAAGGAGTAATTTCCTTAGACGTCTTCTCAAGAGATTCGTTCTCCCATTAAAGGGAAATTTCATCCATCAAGAAGTTCTTAATCCGCTACTAGGCAGCCTCTCTGTTTTGGGACATCAGGTACATTAGAATCCGCTGTTGACACGTCCTAAGGCAACAGTGTCCTAATACTGCTAAATGCTCGTATTTATGGGAAGTATGTATATATTCCGCACAATTTATTTTCTTTCCATTCTTGCTTAGTTGTAGGATAGTCTTCCAGAGAATGGCACTACTTCGAGATGTGTCCGACGAGATTGTTTGTACTTTAGATTAAGTTTCCTCGGACCTTGATTCCAAGCCGGAGAGTTATTTGTTAAGATGTCATCTGGTAATTCGTGAACAAAGCGGTAATTTCGGTAAGAGTCGTAACGAAACATTTAGTATAACAATTTTTTTTGATGGGTCCTTATGATAATGAAGGCCTTTGAAATTGAGTTTTTACATGGATAACTTACTTTTATCTATTTGATCGTTGACCTTAGGGAGCTGATCATCCAGTAATGGGAGTAAAAGATTGCTGGAGGTGGCAGGCATTAATTGTTAGGTAATAGTGATTCTAAAAAAAATATGAAAAGTCAACTGAACGTTTGGCTCAGAAGAGATTTACGTAGGGATGATAATAATGATAATAACAAAAGTTTAGAAAATCTGTACAAAATATCCTTTTAGCTTGTTGATAATTATTATTACGCCAAATTAATGCAAAATATAAACCATCTCTGTCGGATTATGAACCTTTACTTTCGATGGCACAACTGTCATATTAATAGTTGATATTTCCATTTTATTTTTTAAGTATATCGTTATTGAAAGTATTACCATTGTTTCAGCAGCTCCCGGTGCCATTGGACTTGTCAGTAAGGGTGCTTGTATACTAGTGACTGCGCTGTGAATTCGCATGCATATTAGAATACCTGACACTTTTTAAATCTGCAAAAGTTCATACTTCGCTGCCCCCGTAGGGGTTAGTGCCGTCAGTGGTACATCTCGTGCGGCGCACTGTAGGCATTACGTAAGGTTCTTTGCAGCCCCTTTCGTTTCTTTTATTGTAACTCCTCTCATATTCTCTTTCTTCCATCTTACTTTCCAGCCTCTCCTAACAATTGATTCTTAATGCAACTGTGAGGTTTTCTTCCTGCTACACCTTTCAGACCTTTTGCTGTCAATTTCAGAGCTGAATGACCTCATAGGTCCCAGTGCTTGGCCTCTGGCCTAAATTCTATATTCAATTCAATTCATACTTCGCTGCGCTTCTGTTCGTTCTTATGTTTCATCAACGAAGATACTTTCATTATCACCAAAAGGTATATTATAGGGACGAACGATAACTGTGGAAAGTAACTAGTGCGCGCTATTTAACCGTATGGTAATATTAAACTTTATCAACTGCAATTTGGCACTTTAAGGTTCAGTGATTACGTTATAAAGATTTTACTTGAAATTAGGTCTTTTCCAGTTGGAATTGTTTGTTTTACATTGGTATTACAATTTAAATAGGTGTGAAATCAATTAAGTGTACTTGTGCTTAGACAGAAAGTGCTTAGACAGAAATTGAAAGGGTTTAATTTTGGATAGTTGTCAACGGGAACGGAAAGTGTTATGTCTCTGACAAAAAAAAAAAAATAATAAATTTTTTTCATCTCATTTGAAAACTTTTAGTGAAAAATAACATTTATTTACTTTTTAACCGATCTTCCAAAACATTCTGTTTCCACTGGTAATGAAGACGATTGAGATCGCCGCCGTGTCTGATAAATACATCGTGATGTACAATGCCCAACGGCTTTCATCATTTTCACCATTTTTCGTAATTATTTTCGCTGTAATGTGTGTACAGGTTTGAATGGGTGTGAAGTATGCCTACAATTATCTTTCGGGGTAGGGGACTAAAGGATGTTTCACATTTTCCGTTCCGGAGAAGCAAAGACTTTCATTAAGCCATGATAATGACTATAAAGGATAAAGAAATTGAAACCACTGACATAGAGAACATCTGTCCATTAAGAGAACTGATCTTCAGAACAGAGGAAGAACTATCGTGAGATACGTTTACTGATGAATTAGGAAGCTTTTGCACTAAAATCATATTAACAAACTACTGCATTGTGTACCTGGAGAGAGAGAGAGAGAGAGAGAGAGAGAGAGAGAGAGAGAGAGAGAGAGAGAGAGAGAGAGAGATGGAATTACATTGTAATTATACGTATATATCTTTAAATCAACTTTACCTAAAAAAAGGTAGTTATAAAAGTGACCTACAGTATGTGGACACTGTGCATTAAACAACTTATTTGTAAAAATTAAGTTTATTGTGATTAATTGCCCTTTGATAAAGCTTCCACATATACACGTAGGGATTTTTTTAGTGAAATCCTGAAGTAGTCTCTTCCTTTTCCATGTTGTCCTCCAGGTATTCATTCCCATTGACATTTTAATGAGGAAACGTGAAGAAACGTTGCCCCTATTTATACCTGTGTTAGTTATTTTAATTAGGAGTGCTATGCCGACCCACAATAAATTAAGGGCCGAGGTGCATTTCCCGACACCTGTAGACTCAGTATTTACAGTTTTCCGCTCAAACTATTCAGGGAAATTTATAATCAAGACAGCTGGTCTAGTTATGCGAGGAACAGGTTTGTTTTTAACAAAGACAAGTATGAAAAGGCTTCTCGGAGGGCGATGCAGCGCTTACGCGTCATCGCCAGAGAGGTCGATCTTGGCATTTTAAGACGCTGTGGCGTTGGCCCTTGATGCATCTGATCCAATGTCCATAATTACCAAGCGGTGAGCATATCACTGTCCCTAAGGTAAATATATAACGGCCACACTTTGAACGGTGATTTACGGCCGGTACTATAATAGTCGCGTTTCCTGATGTACGACATGAAAATAAACCTACAGGTTTTTGTGCTCCTAATTACGGGCTGCTGAGACCACGGCTGTTTATATCAAAATGAGAGAAGTGATCAGTGAGTATTTTCTGTATTTTTTTTCATTTAACAGTTCGTAATAGTAATTTTATCCTGATACCTTTGGTTCTTTTATTCGTTTTATTTTTTTTCACGATGTCACTGCTGATTGAACTGATCCGCCGAAAACTCGTTTAAGCGTTGTAAAAGCGATGTTGACGAAGGGTGTTTACTGCGATAATGTGATAGTGATAACATGCTATTTTAGTTATTATCTTGTTGCAGTGCAAGCTAACATGCACTCAGTTGTAAATCTTTGTGCTTTTATTTTAAGGAAAAAGTTGAATTAGAAAATAAAGTTCTTCATGGTTTGGAATAGAGCTTTTAAGAAGGCAACAAGTTTATAGTACAAAGTTGGTCCTCTACTTAATCTCATTATCTCCACGAAATTTTACGGGGTTCTTTCGCAAAAGACAGGACCAACTTGAGAACATCTCAACCTACCCATTAATCATCTCTCTCTCTCTCTCTCTCTCTCTCTCTCTCTCTCTCTCTCTCTCTCTCTCTCTCTCTCTCTCTCTCTCTGCAATGACGTAACACCTTCGAATGCTGCTTTCGTATATTTCATAACCGTAATACGGAGTAAGTGTGCGCAGTGCAGATGCACGTTGATATAGTGATGCATGACGCTGATATGATTGATTGATTGAATACAGAATTTAGGCCAAAGGCCAAGCACTGGGACCCATGAGGTCATTCAGTGTTGAAATGGAAATTGACGGTACAAGTTCTGAAAGGTGTAGCGGGAGGAAAACCCCGCAGTTGATTTATGAATCAATTGTTAGGAGAGGGTGGAAAGTAAGATGGAAGAAAGAGAATATGAAAGGAGGTACAGTAAAAGAAACGAAAGGGATCGCAGCTAGGGGCCGAAGGCACGCTGCAAAGGACCTTAAGTATTGCCTACAGTGCACCGCACGAGGCGCACTGACGGCACTACCACCCTACGGGGATGACTCTGATATGGCTCTACTGGAAATGACTACTTTAGAATTGAGTCATAATTATTCCGACTACTTTTACAACCACACAGCTTTATAACCTCATTATCATTGTGATGACCCAACGGGGCTTTGAAAGATTTTGGAAAATACATAAAATGCAGTTATTTTTTAATTCAGATGGAATCTATTATGCCTTCATGCAATGTGACTTATGAAAATACAGACGTAAGGTATCAATAAATACCTGAATAAAGAGCCAGAAATTATATTATGAAATACTGAAAAAACTTAGACGTTAAATTGTGTATTATGTTTGTTTATGATGCAGTATTTTTCAATGGTAAGATTAATTAAGCATAATATTCAAAATAACTTCAGTAGAGTCCTGGCTACTCTACATAGTATATTTACAGGTTTATGAAAGCTTGGTAGTGAAAAGAAATATCTCTTGGTATTATTTTGTGTAGCTTTAAATAACTTAATGCTGAGTTATATATTTATTAATTTTTGAAATTCGGTTTCCATCAAAATCGTTAGCCTTTGTAAGGGTGGTAAGAATGCTTCTAATCGGCCTCATAATGATAATCACCGAATTACTAAAAGAAAAATAAAAAAAGAGGGGTTCTTTCAAATTTGCAACCATGATGATAAAATTACTCTTGGGAAGACTGAAGGCCAAACGTCATCTCGGGAGTCCCTCATGAATGTAACCGAACCATTTTCGCAGCGGGCGGTTCACCGCTGATTGAAACAAATGACGGCCGGAGAGGCGTCATCCTTTTTTTTTTTTTTTTTTTGTAGTGCTTTTCCTTCCTCCCTGGAAAGGGCTCGAAAGTCTGTATTATTTACAAGACGTCCTTAGTTCTCCTCTGTGGTCTGTCTGCACATTGCCGTTTACCCCTTGTTTGGTACTTTGTGTGTGTGTTTTTTTTTTTTTTTTTTTTTTTTTGCTAGTCTCATTTTTATTACATCTATGATTCATTTAGGGTCGGTGTTTGACATAACCACGAATGAACAGTTTGTTGAAATCACTTTCGTGTTAGACATGTTGCTCAGTTTGATGATATTTTCGAAATTGCCTGACTGTTTGACGTTGTGTAATCCTTGTCAATATAACTGGACAGTAACTCTGGTGGCAATATGAGTATGATTTGGTGTTTTGGAATTAAACGTCCAGTTCTTATTGTTTTACTTTAGTGTATTTTTATGGGGGAAATTGTATTTTCACGATTGCACTCTGAATTTTCGTTATCAGTAGATTACAAAATAATGTACGGATAAATCATTGTTTTCATAATTGTTTTAAACGTTCTTTCTACCAGGCTTTGAACTTCAGCAGTTTTGCTTCGTTGTAAATGAGGTGTGGCGATGATATTTAAAAGCTATGTCTCCCTCTTTCGGAAGGCAGATCACGTGCGCAGATGCAAGCATATTGAATCAGTCGATTGATATGGTCGCCTCCTTTTCTGTGCTGTCCCAATCGCAAGATGTAAGTTCGGAGGTAATGCCCTTGTCTGGGACACCTTGTAAAGACACTTATTTATCCTTTTAGGAATTCTCTTTTGAGGAGTTCGGCCCTCCCAACCCATATACATATGTATGTTGGGTGGGGAGTCATCCTGCCTCATAGCTGTTTATGGTTTTGTTTTGTTTCCTCCGCCCGTGATGTTTTATTATCTTAGCGTAAAAATAGACGGCCTGATTTACATATCAGCCCGGTGGATTTTCTCTTTTGTTTTCCTTTTGTGGTGGTAGTTATGTATAGGTGTAAGTTTGTCTGCTATTTCATACCGGTCGTTGGTGATTCTTTATAATTTGCACTTATTTTGAACGTTTTAGAGTCATAGAAAGTCTCTCTCTCTCTCTCTCTCTCTCTCTCTCTCTCAGGTATATTATTATTATTATTATTATTATTATTATTATTATTATTATTATTATTATTATTATTTGCTTAACCATTCCTTTAGTAAACCAAACTCTCTTCCTGTAGGTAATTGCAAATCAGTTTGATTTTTCGTATCGCTACTCATATTTAGTTGCCATTAACATTCGCCCATTTAAGATCAATAACATTTAAATGACTTTTTCTTGCTATTGCTGACTGATTTCATTAAAAAAGATTCCGCAACGTCTCCTTTGGAACTGGCGTTAATATTGTCTTGATGGTTTTGCAATTAACTTTTCATTTGTTCCTGACTTTGTAGGAAAAGCCTTGTTGCTTTTAGTGTCATACCAAAAAAGGAATTAAGTGCATAACTGTTTTGCAGTTTTCTCCCAATTATATTGTTTGACCATTGGCTTAAAACGGGTTAGCGGACGATGAAGAGTTAGTTGGAATATCTTAAGGTCATTCTGACTTTTTGTCAGAGTTTATTCTTCTCATGATGGTAGCGTTGATCATATATTTTTTTTTAGCGTACACTTGGCTTTTGTAGATACTTCTTGTGTTTTGTTAATTATGCATCAGCTTTTCTAAAGTCACATTCCAGTTGAGATTAAATGATCAGGTGCGACTTCTTTCGGAAATAATAGAGAAATCGGCCATCACTGTCACAACTTCCTGTTGGTTCTGTTCACAGTTTCCTCAAAACTTCGGTTCAACTGAGACTGTAAATGTATTCCCATTTGAGCTTCAGGGCAACTTTTGCGACATTGTTGAATCTCATGTCTGTAAAACTTTCTGAAAAAGTTTTTATCTATTCATTAAAACCTTTTCATGTTTCACATATGTCTGGCTAAAATTGATAAGGAAAGATTAGGACCTCAGTCAGCTGGAACTTTGGTAACGTTTACTGCTATCTCCAAAATGAAACTTCAGAAAGTTCTTCTGGGAGAAAGTCGTAATATAATATATATATATATATATATATATATATATATATATATATATATATATATATATATATATGAAATTTTTATCACACCGTGATTTTTATACAATCATGAAGCTACTAAATCGCTTGATATCAAATTCACGCTACCTCAGGAATATCCCCGATGGGAATTATAACCGAAGGAATTTATAAGTGATAAATGGATTGGTACTGCCGGGTCTCGATCCTCGACACAGATACTTATCTAGCGACTCCAGTCGACGGTTTACCACTGAGCCATCAAGAATTTGGTATTAAGCGACATTTGTAGCTTCATGATTTTATATATATATATATATATATATATATATATATATATATATATATATATACATATATACATATATACATATATATTATTATATATATATATATATATATATATATATATATATATATATATATATGTGTGTGTGTGTGTATGCGTGCGTGTGTACGTGTGCAAACACATATATATATACACACACACACACACGACTTTCTCCTCAGAAGAACTTTCTAAAGTTTCATCTTGGAGATAGCAGTAAACTTGACTAAAGTTTCAGATGATAAAGGACCCACCTTTTCCTTTTAACTTTTAGGCAGACGTCTGTGCGACATGCGAAAAGGTTTTACTAAACAGATGTAATCACTCAGATACCAGAATATCGTCTTGTATTTGTTTAAGAGGACTTTGGGAAATATTCTATAACACATACAATAATTTCTTTCAGTGACTAGAAGGTAATATATGTACATTAATCATCCCATTATATATATATATATATATATATATATATATATATATATAGATATATATATATATATATATATATATATATATATATATAATTATATATATACATATATATAAATTTCTGACTCGCATCACGATCGAAACCAGGTCTTTCAATTGAAAGGCAAGGGCGCTGCCCACTAGGCCATACAATTCTAAAAGAATTTGGAACCTGAGTGCCACTGAACACAAGGAATTACCTGGGTAAGTTGCATACCAGCATGTTTTCCCCAACTTCCCAACTCAGCAATGACCCAGCTGATAGCATTTCATTCAAATTATCCCTTCTGAGTAAGTGCGATAGAAATAATCAATACACAGTCACCTGTGGAACAGAATTAAGTTTCTGACTCACATCAGGATCGAACCCAGGTCTTTCAATTGAAAGGCAAGGGCGCTGCCAACTAGGTCATACAAGTCATAAAAGAAGTTGGAACCTGAGTGCCACTGCACACACGGAATTAACTGGGCAAGCTGGGTTCGATCCTGATGTGAGTCAGAAATTTATTTCTGTTCCACACGTGATTGTGTGTTGATTATTTCTATCATATTCACTCAGAAGCGATAACTCGAATGAAATGTTGTCAGTCGGGTCATTGCTGAGTCATGAAGTTGGGGAAAACACGCTGGTAACTCAAGCAGTTCAACTTCCTCAGGTAATTCCTTGTGCAGTGGCACTCGTGTTCCAACTTCTTTGTGACTTGTATGGCCTAGTGGGCAGCGCCCTTTGCCTTTCCAGTGAAAGACCTGAGGTTCGATCTGATGTGATCAGAAATTTATTTCTATTCCACACGTGATTGTTGTTGATTATTTTCTAATATATATATATATATATATATATATATATATATATATATATATATATATATATATATATATATATATATATATATATATATATACTGTATATAGCGGAGGGATTATTAACGTTCATATATTATCATCTTGTCAATGAGTGAAATGATTGAATGTGTTATGGAATATTTCTCAGTCCTCTTAAACAAACGCAAGACGATATTCTTCTATCCGAGTGATTTCACCTTCCATGTACAGTACCTCCTCCTCCCCCATTCTTTTTTCTTCTTTTTCCTCCTTTTTTTTCTCTTTAGGTTTCCCCTTGGAAACAATTACTGTCATGGCTGTTAATAGGCATTTTATTACCGTCAGAGGAAGTCTGGTGGGGACTATTTTTTAAACCCCTACGTGAGACCATTATTGATGGAAAGTGTCTCCTCCTTCTCTTCCTCCTTCTCTTCCTCCTTCTCCCTCTTTTTTTGTTTTGCTCGATTTTTCGTTTTTGTGTATTTTTTTTCTTTTATCTGTAAGTGTTTTTTTTTAGATTTTGATTAGGAAATTTTATGTCAGATTGCTGTTAGTTGCTGACCGTAGACTCTCTCTCTCTCTCTCTCTCTCTCTCTCTCTCTCTCTCTCTCTCTCTCATCATCATTCAGTCATTCCGTAGGCTGTAATACATGTGTTTACATCGTCATTATTCCAACGGGTAAAGCACTGCAACCATACCTCTCAAGCCTCACAACGTACCTACCGCCGTATTGGGAAACTTGATTACTTTTATTTAAGAGGGTACGAAAGACCATTCATCTTCAGTGTAACGCTGGAGAAATTACGTCTTAGGTCCTTTATAACGAGGTCATTAACTTGGTAATTATTGACCTTGGCATTGTTTTTTCCCATTGTAATATAGGGACATTAGGGAATGTCTTGATATTCAGGATATGTAAGGGAATGGGTATACATGGTATACAATTATATATTCTGAAAGTTTAACTTTTGCGCAGGTATTCTTGTCACCTTTGCATGTATATATATATATATATATATATATATATATATATATATATGTATTGTGTGTATATATGTATGTATATATCTATATATATTTATATATATGTATATATCTATATATAAATATATATATATATATATATATATATATGTACATTTATATGTAATGTATATAATATATATATGTATATATATATATATATATATATATATATATATATATATATATATATATATATATATATATATATATATATATATATATATATATATGCAGTATATGTTTGTGGACAAACGCACGCTAAAAACAGGTTTTGCCCCTCGCTCGGGATTCAAACTAAGATTCTTATTCTGGTGATGAGAGTTTCACAATCACTTGAACAAAGGGTCACAGAGAGACTTGACAGAGCAGCAGGATTCTTACGGTGATTTGAGAGAGAACGACAGTCGGTGTGTGGTTTTCTAAAGCGGATATTGTTCCCGCCGCTTGGAGAGGCATGATCTTAATCAAGCCGGAACGGTAGAATAACATTGGTTGATCAAAGATTTAGTGTAATGCCAAAGAAAATACAAGGCAGACATACGGCTGCACAGTTGGCCCGCGGTCTAGAAAGAAGCTCTCAATAGACAGTGATGCACACACACATATATATACACGTATGTATAACTGAATCACGAAAATACGGAAGGTGATGAGTATATAAGTAAAGACAAAATCCACGAAGGAAAGGGAGACACTGGAGTGCTGCGAGGCCTTTCGACTGTCGTCCTTTACTTAGCAGACTTAGTCTGCTAAGTAGAGGACGACAATCGCTGAGGGCTCACAGCACTCCAATGTTTCTCTTTCCTTCGTGGATTTTGTGGTTATTTCACACACACACACACACACACACACACACACACACACACACACACACATATATATATATATATATATATATATATTGTATATATATATATATATACATTATATATGTATATATATATATATATATATATATATATATATATATATATATATATATATGTCCAGGAAAGGGGAAAGGCACTATCCATTTGCATATTATTATAACAGGCCGACGTTTCACAACTCCTCATGGTTGTGAAACGATGGCTATTATAATAAAATGCAAATGGATAGTGCCTTTCCCCTGACCTGCCTTGGATTGTTCTTTTCGAGCTGTTGTTCCGGAAGTTGGAGTGTATATATATATACAGTATATATATAATATATATATATATAATATATATATATATATATATACACACACACACACACACACACACACACACACCGGCCAGTGAAGAATTAGATGAATTTATATCTGATGATAGAAATTCATTTCTTGTTATAATCTGGTTCGGATTCCACAATAATCTGTAGGTCCCGTTGCTAGGTAACCAATTGGTTCTCAGCCACGTAAATTATTTCTAATCCTTCGGGCCAGCCCTAGGAGAGCTGTTAATCAGCTCAGTGCCCTGGTTAAACTAAGGTATAAACTTTTTTTTTCTGGATGAGGTAATCCAGTAGTAATGATATTCACCTCACCATTGAAAGTACCAAAGTTTTATTCTCAGGCGAGGCGGGACGATACAGTTGGGATCCGTTAAATCTCATTGAGTAACTGCTGACATAGTTAGGTCCATTATTACATAGTATATTTAGTCAAGCTGTTGCATGTTTCAACTAAGTTGAAGATACCCATATGACTAGCAGTCTTATTTTATGTCAACTAGTATCTTTTAACCTTTTAAAATATATTTTCTTATTTATTTTGTGCAAAGTTCGAACGTAAAAGAAAATACCAGGACACCATCGGTCTTATAACATCTGCGTGCGCTGTAAATATTTTGGGAAATGTAACGCGACAGTCAGCTGGTAATGTTTTGCATACAATAAAAGTTTTCGTACTGTAGAAACTTCCAAACGTTATTAAGATAAACATAAATATCCTTTGGTATGATCTTAGCTGTCTAGTGGCTTTCGTTTTCTTCTAAAGTATAGTATTTCAAAACTCAGATTTTTGCAATTCATGTGAGAGCCATATCGTTATAGTAACACGAACGCTTCGTATTTTATCCAACGAACGTATTGCGCACAACATGCAAAGCAGGTAATGAAATAAATGTCATTTAATTGAGCGGCCAGAACTACAGAAATTCCGGCCATTGTTGTCCTCCTATTGTTTTGTTTTTCGGCCCAAGGTTTTCCATACGCTACATTCAAGGCATAAAGGGAACGAACGTTCTTTGCATAAATGACAATGGATAAATAACTGCTGAGTAATGATGCTAAACGTTTAGCGGTGCATGTAGTATAGGTTATATTTGTGTATATATACATATACTATTATATATAATATTATAATATATATATATATATATATATATATATGTATATGTATATAATATATATATATATATATATATATATATATATGTTATATATGTTAATGAAAACCTCAGTGCATACTCAAGGCTTTGTTCAGCAAAGATCCCCAGAGAGAGTTACAACCCAGTCAACAGAGTAAGGGTACACTGGGAATGGGAACGTGAAAGGTAAACAAATACAACACAAACAACAGGAAGAAAACAACTATCTGCTAATGACAAACACAACGCAGCTAAACATTCAAACAGGTCACAAGACAGTAGTAACTCTACCACACACACACACAAATATATATATATATATATTTATATATATATATATATATATATATATATATATATATATATATCGAGACTGTGGTCTACCCCAAAGCCAAATCAAAGTCCTTCATTAAGAAGGCATCATTACTTACCCAACAAAAAAAAAAAAATGGGAAAAAGCACGTTAGAAGAAGAAGAAGAAGAAGAAGATGTGTGTGCGTATGTGTTTTCATACGTGTACGTCTGTATCCATCTCTGTGTTATGTGTGTATATATAGCATTATTGTCATATGCAATGGGTATACAAAAGAAAAATACTGAAGTTTGCCATCGATCAAACTTTCATTAATGTAAGTTTTTACCAATAAACTGTTTACCCATTCGATTAAAAAAAAAATGATTATTACAGATAAGAATAAATCTTGTTACTTCCAGGTAAAAATGAGAAGTACGTTAAGTGGCTTATGAATCATATCTTTTTGTCCTTTATTAATGAATTTTGTAGATATGAGGAGGATGATTTCATTGATACTGGAGCTGAAGAAAAAGTTAAGTATACCTTAGTTTTACCAGACCACTGAGCTGATTAACAGCTCTCCTAGGCTGGCCCGAAGGATTAAACCTATTTTACGTGGCTAAGAACCAATTGGTTACTTAGCAACGGATACAACTTATTGTGGAATCCGGAACCACATTATAGCGAGAAATGAAATTTCTATCACCAGAAATAAATTCCTCTAACTCTTCATCAGCCGGCCGGGGAATCGAACTCCTGCCCAGCGAGTCGCCAGTCCGCAGCTCTACCGACTCACCCAATGAAGAGCTTTGGAGCTGAAGAAGATCAGAATGTACAGATGAATGAATTCGCGTGTTTTGAAGTGAAATCAGGGATTAAAGTAGATGGGAAGCACCGTCTGTGATGGAATCACTGCTGAGGTGAATTTTAGCTGAATATGGTAAGAGGAAACAAAACCTAGTGACTTGTAGCTAGAAGTCGTACCTGAGTCAGCAAAGAAGGGTAACCAGGCTGGATGAGGCAAGCATAGCGGCGTTGCACTCCTGTCGGTTGTGATGAAAATACTGTTGTGAATGCTAAATATTTTCTTCCCAACAAACGGAAGAGCATTGCCTCTTATAACGTCCATATCCAGTCAGGTTACCCTCACTAGGCTAAAGAATCTGCTCGGAGACGAACAATTTGGTCTTAGAAAAGGCACGAGTTGTAAAGATCAAACATTATGTTAAGACAGTGTTGGCTTTTGTTATTACGAAAAGGGATTTATGAGTGTCTATATTATGGAAGATCTCTTATCACTGTGGTGTTAACATCAGTAGGGAAACCAAACGAAATTATTCTTGAATGAAGTTGGAGATGGAAGAGAAGATTTAGACTGGAAAGTTGACAAGACTTAGAATATTGTAGACGATGTTGTTTTAATCAGCATAACGGCACAAGATTTGCATTACTTGCTTAATTGACTGCGTCATATATATCTGGGAAGATGGGATCTGTTAACTAAGAAAACAGAAGCAGTAATGTATATGCAAATATTTGTGATAAAAACATTAGATAGAGAAAGGATTAATGAAAAATCTTAATTATTTAGGAGCAATGATATCCAGCACAGGTTTTCTTGAATTACAGTTTAGTGCCAGAATAAAAAAAAAAAAAATAAAACATTGGGCAAGCTAAAGGAGATTTGGAAATTAGATATACTTAAATTGCATACGAGAATAAAATTATATTATAGTAGTGCCTGTATTGCAATCTGTCCATGAATCATGATATGGCAGTGAAACTGTATCTAAAATATTTTGTCGATTTGAGTGAGAATCGATATCATTTTGGGAAATTGTGGAAGTCTGCATGTATATGGGATAATAATGAAAGGAAAATCGAGATGGTTTGGACATGTCCTTTACACCACCCTCAGGAGTATAGTATTTGGTAGGGTCATCATGGGCTCCTGTGAACGCCAGAATAGTCAAAAGACCCAGACCTACTTGAATGACAACTGTGAGACTAGAGCGGACATTTGGAAAGGTAAGGCACAGGATAAACATGATTGTTGCAGCTCCATAGAGATCCTTTGTTTCCCAGTGAGTTGGAGGGGACGATGACAATGACTTGGCACTTTGTTATTAATGGGATGAGAATGATGAAAGCCAGGAGAGTAAATGTGCTGTATTTTTAAAGTCATATTTTGGCAATTGGTTTCATTTAGTACCTGCGTGTCTTTGCCTTGGTAGTCGTTTAGTAGAGTGTCTTTAGGGGATTTCGATTCTCTAAAAGTAACAAGCTTACGAGTAGGATATACAGTAGGTATTTCTTAGCTCCTTGAGTAATTTGTCATTTTTTAAAATCGGTGCGTAATTTGTTATTTTTTAAAATTGTTCGTATCAAGTTTGTCTTTTGATCTTTGTTTTTTTTTATTTTAGTTTTGAAACAAAGTAGTTGTTGCAGCCCAGCTACACTTTATTCTTATAAACAATTATCTATTTGTCGCGAATTTGGTTCGCTACTTGTGCACTAAGCGAAGTCGATTATACTCAGACCTTACTATGTGTATATGTGTTGGTGTGCGCTCTTTTTTTTTTAACCCTGACCATCATGTGACACTGGCGGAGGAGACTTTATGTCTCTTAACAGAAGGTATGAAAAGTTTTGTGTCTATAAATTTGATGGAAGCTGGTGCTCACTTATTTCGTAGAGTGGAAGGATAATGTTTCGTCTTCCATCTTTGATATGCTTCCATGGTTTGAAATGTTCTTTGAAATATGCTTTCAGTCCTCTTTCTTCTGTTACGTGAAGTTTTAGTACTTACCTGCAGCCTTATTTTCAAGTCTTGTTGAGGGTAATTATAATTCCTTGGCGGTTTTAGTCTTCCGAGTGTTGATTAGTGCGTTTAGTAATTATGCTGTTAAATTTACATTTAGCGGTAGCATGGTTTATGATAAAATCCCAATTGTTTTGATTATTTATTTATCCTTTTATTTATTGTTGTAGGCATACATTACATACATACACGCAACATACTCGTATTTATATACATTGATATCTAATTTGTAGAATATTTATTGGTAAGTTAATGTACTTTCGTCGCATTTCATAAGAATGCTTCCCATTAAAAATAATAATCTTTTTGGTTATGCTGGGTCCCCACGTCAGTTTTGCACTTGAAGAATGAGTTTCAGTTTACTTGTATAAGAAGAAAACGACCACCAACAATATTCAATAGATTATACGTAAATGAACCAGAAACTAGTTTTCTTGCGGATATAAATTAAAAAATTCTTGAGATTCCGTAAGTTCGCAATATCCTTACATAACTCACCCATTAAAAATGATTTAATTGTACATTTTAATGACCATTTTATTTTTTAGAATTTCAACCAAGCAAAAAGACTATAAAGATTTATTGGTTTCAGAGTTATCTGTTCCACACGAAATGAACTGCATTTTGTACACGAAATGAACTGCATTTTGTACACGAAATGAACTGCATTTTGTATCTGTTCCACACGAAATGAACTGCATTTTGTATCTGTTCCACACGAAATGAACTGCATTTTGTATCTGTTCCACACGAAATGAACTGCATTTTGTAATCAGACGATCAGGTTGAAAACGCCAGCTGAGCTGAGGGTCACCTTGTCCAGACAACTTGTGAACCGATGACACTGTTCTGATTAAACCGACCCTCATAAACCTTGGAAGGGCAGGAGATGATGATGATCTCTCCGGCCGGGACATCGTCAAAGGATCTGAAGTCGCTGGTATTGTCACATGCGCTTGTTCAACACTTATCTCGCTGCTTGATTGCTCTTCTTTTTTCCAACTTATTTATTAGCGGACGTCACCGGGAGAAAATATAGATTAGTGTTTTTTTATACGCTTTCATGCTCATTAAGGTTATTAAGTAGTCTCAGGACGAGGTTTTGTGGTATCCATGATATTAATGTTAATATTTTATTAAAGTGGTCAGTAGATATGTGGACAGGATGCTTCTTAACATTGTTATTTGGAAACTTGAGGACGCGCGTTATTTTCTCATTTTTAATGGTAAAATCTCAGCAATAACTGCTGCTGATAGTTGATGTCAGCATATCTATCTATCTATCTATCTATCTATCTGTAATATATATATATATATATATATATATATATATATATATGGATATATATATATATATATATATATATATATATATATATATACATATATATATATATTATATATATAAACCTTATTAAAGTTACTTAGAAGGACAGCATATCATTTATCAGGCAATTATACATATATATATATTATATATATAAATCTTATCAAAAGTTACATAGAAGGACAGTATGCCATTACCAGGCAGCATATAGCGAGAAAAGTATGCTCTCTAAAAGATATCGGGATTATTGCTTATTGAATATCATTAGTCAAAAATACTAGTTCTATTAGATTAGATAACTTTTCTGATGTTTCCTGTGATGTGATACGGCTTTATTAGTAAGCTTAATGGTAACCTCGTCATTAGATGGTTGTTTTAAAGAAGGTTTTTAAACATAAACTCTCTGCTACCATCAAACACGTGCATTCCAGTTTTGTTGTTTTCCACTTCCTTTCGTTTTTTATCCCGTTACAGTGAACACAAAAGTGATGGACGATCACTGCCACACTTTTACTTTATCTGCTAAGTCTAGGATGAATCCTTTTGTGCAGAAACTTCCATAACATTGGCTCATTAATAAACTTGCGCCAAAAGCTCATTAGCAGTGCTTTCAGTCCCCTGACACGCAGCGCCATTCACCTCTAATTCTGGTAGATTTTGAGGCTCGTCCTTTGTAATAGCACTTTTATGACATTTATCCATCCTTTTAAGTCTGCATTTCATTTTTATCTCTGTAACACCAGCATTATACACTTTTTTTTTATTCTATCTTCGTTCTTTCCACATGAACAGACCATCTGAAAACACTGTGATCCATTCATTTATGTACACCGGACTTTTTACTACTTTTGCGTATCTCACCATATTTTACGTGTTTCATCGTTGTTAATGCCACACGTTTTTCTTTCAGATGCACATAACATCCCACTTCATTTCCATGAGGAGAGATGATTCAACAATATCTTCATACGTTCCAGCATTTCCTTCGTTAGACACTCAAGTTCCCTCTCACTCTTTTACACCGGTCCTGCTACTTCTCTTGCTTCGTTGTTTTGTGACTTTCCTCTTTGGCCAACTTACCATCGTCCGAAATATTTACTCACAAATACCGATCTAATGCTTCCAGTTTTTCTAACATTATTATTAAAATTCATTGCATCCTCCTATTGTGCATTTTAGGGCCGTGTGTAATAGATTTTCGTCGATAAAATCTTTACAAAGCATCGGAAAGCCGCAGCCTAATTGGCAAAAATATGTAGTAATGTCTAATGTGGATAGTAAGGCACTTATCAGACTAAATCAAAGAAATTTAAAGGGAAACTTAGCTGAATTTAGTAACCCCCAGAAGTGGGGCCAGTTCTGACGTAAACTATGAAGTCAGACGTAATGGCAGGTTCCCAGCAGTATGATAATGATCTTAGAAACTCAATATTTGACCCCTCTTGTACAATAAGCAGTACCTTAAGTAGGATATGATAATTATCGAAATTTTATTTACCTCTATTGCCATCGAAAGATTATTCACTTATGGTCTGATCAAAGCGCAAGACCCTGATTTACAAAAGGCTGGTTTAATCTTAAATAAAGAACAGCATATTCTTTTGCATAAATTTATATTAAAATATTTGTTTTTTTTATTTCATATTTTCTTCAATTTCAATAAAGTTCAGTATAATAAATGGATTAGTGGATTATAAAATTTAGGGCATAACCCAAGCGCTTGGCCTATGGGACATGAGTATCATTCAACACTACAATGTAGTTATGATTAAATGAATATATATATATATATATATATATATATATATATATATATATATATATATATATATATATATAGATATATAATGAACGGTAAATGAAATAATCAAAATAACTGAAAATTGAAAGAATGAGTAACTTCAAACCCATAAAAAATAAATAAATAGACAAAGCCGGGAATGCATAGACTCACTGATAACCACTCAACAACCTTACAACAAATATTAGTGTCAGTTTCAAGTAAATGAATCAAGCGTATAGAAACAACAAAACTGGCATAGAGGCACACAAATAGAATAATGAAGGGGGAGTAGTTTGCTTTACCAAGCACTGTGGATTTATTGTGGGATTGATCTTGCATTAAGGAAGTTAAGGTTAGAACACTTGCAATATGTTACATTCATTTAGAAGGACTAAGCAGGTACACGTGAACCGGAACTTTTGAGACAATACGGAACAACAGAAATTCCAGGGTAACAATGGTTTTCACAGGGGGTGTTACTGTAAAACTTGGTGCGTATTTCAAGTTAAAGAAAACGTGAATTGCGCCATGGAACTGTATGACACAATTAATATTCTCATTTGATGCCCATTCCCTTATTGTACTATATTTAGAGACATGCCTCATCGAAAAGATGGGAGGAGAGAGAGAGAGAGAGAGAGAGAGAG
>NC_089743.1:82587470-82592470 GCF_040412425.1 Macrobrachium rosenbergii | reverse complement strand
ACCTTCTTAGTTTTCTGTAAAAGAAAACTACTGAGATGGCTATTTGTTCGTCCGTCCGCACTTTTTCTGTCAGCCTTCAGATCTTAAAAACTACTGAGGCTAGAGGGCTGCAAATTGGTATGTTGATCATCCTTCCTCCAATCATCTAACATACCGAACTGCAGCCCTCTAGCCTCAGTAGTTTTTATTTTATATAAGCTTAAAGTTAGCTATGATCGTGCGTCTAGCACCGTTATCGGTGCCAACAAGACAGGCAACCACCAGGCTGTGGCGGAAAGTTTCATGGGCCGTGGCTGAGTGTTTCATGGACCTTGGCTGAGAGTTTCTTACAGCATTGTACGCTGTACAGAAAACTCGATTGCGCCGAAGAAACTTCGGCGCATTTTTTACTTGTTATTATTAATTTTTCCTGAAGAGTCATTTCACATTTTATGCTTTTGTACTAAGGTTTATATCATCGGTAAATTATATAGATCAGAATTTCAGGCTCTTCTTTTATACGAACCTACCTAGTTGTTAGCCTATCATATTTTTGGGGTGGATAATAAAGGTTAGTTTGTAGAATATGGATTGTTATTTTTTTTTCATTGCAAATATTGAATGTATTTTAAGTAAATGTTTGCTTCAAGTTTAATATAGTAAAAAGATTGATGGAAAGCCTTTAGGCTATTTCTGATAGATCGTTTTTCTGTAATTATTTTTTCTCAGAATGTGTATTGCAAATGCATAGAATGTTATATATTTACAGTATATATTTTTCGGAATATTTATTGATAAAACGCTTTGCTTTTATGAAGAAGGATTACATAGATTTTTTTCGTAAATTCTTGTTGTATAATCTGACTGCCTTCTTAAGTTTGTGAATTGTCCCCTAAAGAGGTCATTATAGTTTTCTTGCGTAACCTGCAATTTTGATTACGTTGACGTAAGGACAATATATTTTCTTATAATGACACTGCTACGTTGACGGAATAGGTCATGTCTTCCTGTAAATCACTCGAGCGGAGGATGAAGTGATGTTTGGAATTGCCCCGTGAAAAATCGTAAATAAACTTTAATGGTAAAAAATACTTTAGATTATCGTTAAAGAAACTGCAGCTTTGAGCAAGAAAAGTACTTTCGTATTTTTCTTCATTTTTTTTCGTTCTGTTCGCTTCGTATTCTCGTTCAGCTGACTTTTTATAGAATAATTCGGATAAATTGTTGTTTGCTATCAAGGAATACATTTTTAAACATTTCGTTGTCACATGGGGATGGTCTATATACAGTATACATAAGTACTTTAAATGTTTACTGTAAGCTTTTTTTTTATGGCAACGGAGCCTTGACTAGAATGGTTGCCCAAATGAAATCATCATCTCTGTACGAAAAGTGTAAACGTTCTTCAATGTAATTTTTGAACGACAGAGAAAGACAGAGTTAATCTTTCCTGAAATGGGAGATACTGACGGTTGACTATTGTGCTCGAGAGAGCAGGTAGAGTGTGAACAGTGTAATAAAGTTGAAAGAGTTGTCTTTCTGATCACACAGAAAGTCCTTGGTTCATTATTCAGCGCTATCAAGAAACTCCTGCAGAAGCTTCGCAGATATGAGAACAATACTGCAAACAGTTTACGGATAAATACAACGCAAGTGTGAAGAAGCTTCTTTGGTGCAAAGTAAATACGAATATTAAAGAGTTCGTTTAGCTTTTTAGAAGCATATGTAACCTTCTAACTCCTATTTTTATTTCTAACGTCAAAGTACTGATCGAGGTGATTCTCAGACAATACTCCGAAAGTTGAAGTATTCGTTATGGTTGGAGATCGGTTAGTCATTGATGCGCTGGAACAAATCAGAATCAGTGACACGGTTTTGATTCGTGTCAACAGTTGCCACAAGAGTAAGCGAGAATAACTATTCTCTCAAGTAGCCCGAGAGAACGTGGAGCAAGGTAAGCGTAGAATAGAATCAGCTGCATATGAATGAGTCGAACGCGAAGATGTTTGAAGGAAGCCATAAGCCATACAACCTCAGTCTTTGTATCTTCATTAGAACCACACTCTTCTGAGCTTCTGTGCTTTAGTCTCTTTCCAACAAAGGTATCCTCGTGCGCATTTCACAATTGTGTCACCTTTTCGCCCACGTTTGATTGTTTTTAAATTTTAATTGTGACACCAACCTTTGCCTTTACTTTCCGTCTATTTACCATACCTTTCTTTTGCCTTCCTTCAGTTGCGAGAGCAGTGTTCGATATATCGCTCTGCTGTGGATCAAATTTTAAGTAATTTTTTTGCTTTGAGCCTTGCATTTAGTATATTGTTACTGTTTAATAACAAAGCCAATAATAATAATAATAATAATAATAATAATAATAATAATAATAATAATAATAATAATAATAATAATAATAAATGTATTTGGATAACTGACCTTTAGTAAAAGTTTTCATCAGTGAGCTTACCAATTCCCGCTTGCTCGCTCTCTTCTTCTCTGTTTCCTGTCTCGGGACAGAGCTTTTTTTAGTAGTGGTAGTTCTGGTACAGTAGACTTAGTTGTTCATTCGTGTTAAAAAAAGGCGTTCTCTTTTTACAGCAAGTCCAATTGCTCTGCATCCAGATTTTCATGTAGTGAAAGTTTACATACAGAATAACAGGGCAAATTTAACTTATTCTTCCCTTGACATCTCAAAAGTGCTCGCAATTGTCAAATTAGCGTAGTAGTCTACGTTGTCGTTTTTTTTTTTTTGTACATTTTTTCATCGATCCTTTCTTCTGCCGAGTTGGCGAATTGGTGTGGTTACTATCGAATTTATTTCATTAAGTCGTTTTATGAATTTGTGCATGTCTGAGAGAGAGAGAGAGAGAGAGAGAGAGAGAGAGAGAGAGAGAGAGAGAGAATGCTAAAAGTTGAATTGATGACCACTGTTATCAGTAATTGTTGTCACCGCGATAAATGATGGAAAAGACTAACAAAATTAATAAATATATCTATAGAATAATAAGCAGGTAGATATAATCATGCTAGAATGCATAAAATTAAATAAAAAAAAAACACGCTCACACACACATACACACACACACACGAATGCCGTCGACCCCTTTATTGTGATCCAGACTTGACATTGATGAATTCGTATGGGTCCCATACGGATGGATAAGAGATTATTCCCAAATCCTGTGTTTGTGTGGCATTTAAGGATCGTTTATTCGTTCCCTCATTTATCGATTCTAATACAATTCACTCACTTGTCCAGTCGGTCGGCTGGCGATGACAAGAAGGGAAGGAAACGACCCTCCATAGCCGTGATGGATGGTTTCTGTTGGGTTTGCTAAGGATGGCGCTCTGTCCATGTCGAACTGTGGTATGTGTATGGTTTGGGGGGATGTATGTATATTCTATTCTCTCTCTCTCTCTCTCTCTCTCTCTCTCTCTCTCTCTCTCTCTCTCTCTCTCTCTATATATATATATATATATATATATATATATATATATAATGTAATCCTTTTTATGATAGAAAATTTGAAATGGACTGTTGTGTATTTAATTTTGTTTCCGCTTCGCTGATGTTTAAATTGGTATAATGTTAAAATTTAAAACAATAGGAAACTCCTTTTTTTCTGCTTATCTCCCTCTTAATAAAGTTGTCAAGCAGTATTCAACTTTTAAGTAAAACGTATATTTATTAATTATCATTTGGCACCAGTTAAACATTGAAAGTGAATTCTCTATCAGTTTTCATAAATTGCTGGAAAATTCTTTTAGAAGCGGGACGAATTTAATCAATAACGTCTGATCCAGCATCTTAAAAACATTCAGACAACTAATCCTGCCTTAAAAATATTCATTCATAATTTGACATTTAATCTCATTGAGTAAAAGGAGGATTTCAAAGAACCCGTCGTCACAGTATTTATTTTCTATACTTTTAACTAAAGATATAGTGGTCAGAGCAAAGGCAGTATATATTTCTCTCTAAAGAAATAAAAGGAAACATCGACTTTTCAGTGAAAATTGGTGGTTTTATTAGCAAGAGAAGAAAGGTCGATGGAAATACAGTTTGTAATGAACTGGGAAAGAAACAAACAAATTTTTGTGTAATTTAAAGATGTTCCTTGTGTCCGTGTCTATGTGGAGACTGCAGTTTCATTTTCTTTAAAACTATTGCATTTATATTTTATTGTCGTGAACTTTTTGTAAAGCGAATAGTTCTTATTACTTGCATGTATATGTGTGTGTGTATATATGTATGTATGTATATATATAAATTATATGAAATTTATATCATAATATTATTTATATATATTCTAAATTATATGAAATTTTTATCACACCATTTTATATACATTCATGAAGGTGCAAATTTCTTAATATCCAATTCACGCTACTTCGGGAATATCCCGATGGGAATTATCACCGAAGGGAATTTTTTAAATGATCCATTTATCATTAAAAAAATTCCCCATCGGGGATATTCCCGAAGTAGCGTGAATTGGATATTAAGCGACATTTGTAGTTTCATGAATGTAATGTGTATATATATATATATATATATATATATATATATATATATATATATATATATATATATATATATATATATATATATACACATACATAGAGAGAGAGAGAGAGAGAGAGAGAGAGAGAGAGAGAGAGAGAGAGAGAGAGAGAGAGAGAGAGAGGTTCCAAGAAGTGCAAATATTGTCATTATGATGAATTTTTGGATTTAATAAATTTCGTCAACCTTCAGTAATATTTCTACTAAGAAAGAAATGGCTCAGCGTTCAACTGCTTGGAAACCAAAAGTGCATATATGGAAAGCTCAAGTGATATAAAATTATTAATCGTAGGCATATAGCAATTGTCATTGGAGTTATATAGTATGAAAATGTTAAAGTAACATTTAAATAAACGGTTTTCAGAGGCAGTATTGATCATTCATTGCTCATTTTTTATTATATATATATATATATATATATATATATATATATATATATATATATATATATACTGTATAG
>NC_089743.1:82514970-82579970 GCF_040412425.1 Macrobrachium rosenbergii | reverse complement strand
TGTCTTTGTGAATCTGTGTCTCACTGCAGTCTTTGAATCACAACGGGATGCGTGTATAAAATAAAAAGATAACATGTCGACGACGTCAACATCAGCTTATTATGTGATGAATGTCTTGAGCATTTTATTTTCGTAATATTGCTAAACTCTCTCTCTCTCTCTCTCTCTCTCTCTCTCTCTCTCTCTCTCTCTGTAAAAGGTTTATTACCGACACCCTCCCTCATGAGGTACCGTAATGGGCGGAACGTTGGGAATAATACGTGTGCGTAAACAGACTGAATTAGTCCATTTATTACATTCTTATGGCCTTCTTTTACTTCTTTTTTCCTCCTTTTTTTCAACCCCGGTTTATTGCTCCAGAGAGGCAACGGTGAGTTTGAAGCAAGGGAACGGAAGCGGTCCTTCGTAATGTTCTCTAAAGAGGCGAAAATGCTCTTTTAGGTAGATGGATAGCATGATAGTAGATGATACGTTTAGTTTCTAAGCAGAACCGTAGATCTGTAGAGGGCCGATAAATATATTATTTTACAAAACGTGTGTGCAATTCGTAAGCTTTTTACTTTTCAATCTCTCTCTCTCTCTCTCTCTCTCTCTCTCTCTCTCCTTTTGTTGTGATTGCAAGTCATGTCAAAGTAATAAAATTAAATATTAAAGTCTAATGTACATATGTATATATATATATATATATATATATATATATATATATGTATGTATATGCTGTCTTAATAATATATGTATTTGTGTTTATCAGCATTAAGCTGTTTCCCTAATGGGGGGTTGAGGAATGGGGGTTGACTTCAGAGATGAACGCGACAGTCACTTCCACGCTTTTTGCAGCAACCTGTCATCCTTTATTCTTTTCGCATATCCTCATTATAAATCTACTGATCCATCCTTCCACTTACCTGTACTTTTCTTTCACCTTGGCTTCTTCAAATTTCCAGATTTAACCTTTCAGTACTTACTACTTCACGTGGTAGTTTAAAATAGTTCATCTTAATATCCTCAGCTTTCTTTCTTTAGTTTCCTTGAACACGCACACTTCACATCTATAAGTTAAAGTTAGCGCAGTATTCCCTCTATAAGTAAAAGATAGGTATATCTTAGTTTAATCCAGACCACTGAGCTGATTAACAGCTCTCCTAGGGCTGGCCAGAAGGATTAGATTTATTTTTTTACGTGGCTAAGAACCAACTGGTTACCTAAGCAACGGACCTACAGCTTTAATGGAATCCGGAACCACATTATGACGAGAAATGAATTTCTATCTCCAGAAATAAATTCCTCTAATTTTTCATTGGCCGGTCGGAGAATCGAACGCTGGGCTAACAGCGTGCTAGCCGAGAGTTCTACCCACCCCTCCAATGAAGAACTACTGTATACATTACCAGCTTGGCATACAGTGAATCCCAACCTTTCTTAAACTTTTACTGTCACCCAGCTACCTTCTTGCTCCACCTTGTCTGTGACTTGCCTCTTCCCTCGTCATACTATAATCAGTTGTATACGCTCCAAATATCCTGAAAAATTCAATTTCTTCGGTTTGTCTACCATTCAAATTAATATTCGCTGTTTCATGATCCTGGTCTCCATGTACCATCGTAGCCTTGCTCATATTTACTCTCAACCTTCACAGCAACCACTTCCAATAACATTCACTTGGTTTTGCAGTTCGATTTCACTATACCCTTTCATTATTTTATTTTCTCCAGCCATTAACCATTCCAAAATCTATTCATGGCTTATTTCTTCTTCCTCAAATTTAAACTTACTAATTTATTTTCTGTGACTTCTACCATTACATTGTTTTGTAAAGATATTAAACACTTTTGGAGACATAAGACATGCTTGTCTCGACCTACTTTTACACCAGACAAGTCCCTTTCCTGTCTACATATTCTAACAATTTTTTTTTTTGTTTCCGCCATAAAGATGTTCAAGTATTGTCTACAGCTAAATTCCAACCATACATCATCAACATCTGCATTGTCTCTGTATCAGTTCTGTCATTAGTTAGTTTGAAATTCATATGTGCCACGTGTAGTTTTTTACTTATACATTAAAATTTTTCACGTAACAGTTTCATAACAAAGATTTGATCCACAGATTGTCGTCTTTGCCTGTTCAAACACTGTGCTTTTCCTCAGTTGTTTTCATCTGCCTTACTTTCTCAGTCACAATTCTTGCAGTTGCTACTGTTTCCTTTATTTTCATGCTATAAAACAATTATGGCTCTCACCCATTCCTTCATAATCTTTCTCTCTTTCGGACATGGCTTTGAAACACTGCTGAGCTACTCAGTCGTACTATCACTTATCATTGCTTTAAAGCAATATCTCACTTGCAGTGCGAGCAACTCCTAATGTCTTTCCATGCTGGTACCTCTGAATTGCCCCCCAACATCATGTGCAGTCATTCCCAGAAGCATTCTCAAGCTTGCACTAATGCCTTCTGCTCTCATTTTATTCACTTCTGCCCCTTTTACTTTCCTACTTTCCTCTTTCCACAAATCTTGAGAAAAACCATGAAATCGACACAGGATTACTTCCGGCAGTATCTCCTCACCTCCATCTTTTATGACGAAGTCGATTTGTTCATTAACCTTTCTTTCTGCATTCACTTACCCGTAGAATAACATCTTTTTCTCCCTGTAGTTCGTGCTCACCTTCTTCCCTTTATTCTTATAATTTGACTTTTTTACCTCTTAGTTTCTTCCTGAATACCATATTCATTCTCCTCTATACCAATGCGTGATCGTCTATTCTGTCATGCAATTGCACCTCAGAAAAACTGTGTAATTTTGACAGTCAAGCCCCACTCCAAACACTTCCCCAGACTTTTTTCTCATCATGACAGGAAACTTTAACTACAGACATCTGTTGTGTCATTTATGGTTATAAGGTTATAATGTCATGCAGACATTAACAAGAGTTCTTCATTGGGAGGGTGGGTAGAGCTCTTGGCTAGCACGCTGTTGGCCCAGCGTTCGACTCTCCGACCGGCCAATGAAGAATTAGAGAAATTTATTTATGGTGATAGACATTCACGTCTCGTCATAATGTGGTTCGGATTCCACAATAAGCTGTAGGTCCCGTTGCTAGGTAGCCAGTTGGTTCTTAGCCACGTAAAATAAGTCTAATCCTTCGGGCCAGCCCTAGGAGAGCTGTTAATCAGCTCAGTGGTCTGGTTAAACTAAGGTATACTTAACTTTTTCAGACATTAACACCGTTGCTTGACGTGTGTAGTCATATTTATCGAAGCCTATTTCCAGGTGGTCTCGGCCTGATATGCTGCCTTTTTTTTTTTTTTTTTTATTACAACGTTACCGCCAATTACTTGAGGTGATGTACCTTATCGGTTAGGCTTAACGAGATCCAGTACCTGGTAGTTTGTGGCATCCTACAATAGGGAAGGCCAGTGGAGGCTATTAGGATGCATCCTTGTTCATTTTCCATTCTTTGCATTATGAATAATCGTCCAAATTGTTCATAACACAAGAAAAATCTTTGGAAACAAAACTTCCATGCTCATATAAAAAAAAGTACACGTATTTCAGTTCTTCGTTGGACTGGTCGGTACCGTTCTCAGATAGCACTCTGCCGGGCCCGCGTTCGAATCCCTGCCGGCCAATGAAGAATTAGAGGAATTTATTTCTGGTGATAGAAATTCATTTCTCGCTATAATGTGGTTCGGGTTCCTACATTGTTGTAGGTCCCGTTGCTAGGTAACCAGTTGGTTCTTAGCCACGTAAAATAAATCTAATCCTTCGGGCCAGCCCTAGGAGAGCTGTTAATCAGCTCAGTGGTCTGGTTAAACTAAGGTGTACTTAACTTAGGATATCATACCACTTGACACTAAATACGGCACCACCTGTAAACAACCATCTATTATAGATGTGTCATTGGATAACAACATCTCAGATGATATTTGTTTGCGACGGAAGGTTACAGAAGAAAATTTGTTCAATTCAAGAACTAAAACGAAATAACTATGCAAAAAACAACATTAGTAAGCATGCGGTTTACATCCACAAATATTTCCACTAAACTGGAATAGCAAGACCTCCCTTTTGAAATAATACTATATATATATATATATATATATATATATATATATATATATATATATATATATATATATATTTCCAACAAGTTTGTAATTTATATATATATATATATATATATATATATATATATATGTGTGTGTGTGTATTGTAATGTATATTATATATATATATATATATATATATATATATATATATATATATATATATATATATATATATATATATATATATGTTTTGCAAAATGTCTTTCACTATGCATCAGTCCCCTTGAAGTTGTCAAAGATTACTAGAGGTGAGAACTTTGGGGATTTATGCCCGTGTTTCATTTTTCCAATGGTACATCTTCATTTTTACTTATTGTATTCTGGCAGTTCAAGTGTATATATATTCACAGATATACCATACGGCAAATTTAAACTAGGGTGTAAATACTATACACACACATATATATATATATACAGTATATTATATTGTATATATATATATATATATATATGTATGTATGTATATATATATATGAAATTTCTTATCACACCGTGATTTATATACAATCAGTGTCGAGGTTTCGTATTGGCAGTACTAATCCATTTATCATCGGAGATATTCCTGAGGTAGCGTGAATTTGATATTAAACGACATTTGTAGTTTCATGAAATATATATATATATATATATATATATATATATATATATATATATATATATATATATATATATATATATATATATATGTATATAAAAACATTTACTCCTTATTTAATTTGCCTTGTGGTATATCTGTGTATTTGTATATATATATATATATATATATATATATATATATATATATATATATATATATATATATATATATATATATATATATATATATATATATATATCAAGAGAATTACCAGACCCGAAGTTTCTCACGTATGTTCGTGTCCATTTATTTTGATTATGTAAGTGCCTGGGAATAGTATTCTTGATATATTTTCTTTTAAACTCATATAAATATCAAGTTATTTCCATCTCTCAATAACCGTTGTAATTATCATTAGTGTTCATAATATCTGTACGTTCTTTAAGAAGCCTAACGCCCATTTGCTGTCAGTGAGTCTAAAACTCATATTCGAAAACGGGAATATCACAGCAGACATCAAATAAAAATTAAAAATACAAATTAAAGTTGATTTTAGATAGAATCAGTGAGAAACTAGTAAACGAAGAAATGATTGCTAATGATACAAAGATCGTTATATAAATAAATAAACGAAAGAAATGATTAAAGTTTGAGAGTATCCACAAGCTGAAGAACTCAAGCCCTATAATGTATAAAAGCTACGATAAAGAGGCTATGGCACATCACAAGATTCGAAAGTATTAGTTATTATGGTTGCTGTCTGGCGGAAGGCAGTATAAAGGGACTTGAGATAAACAGCTTCCACTAGGAGCTGCGCTCATATTTAAATCAGATGCGGCTGGAAGCAGTGCAATACTTTTATCAGATGCGGGAACGACAGTTTTTGCACTTTCATAAACACTGATGACTCGTATACCATCTAGAGGAGCATAAATTACCAGGCGGTAATGGACCGAATCATAAAATACTGCATTGCCATCTCATTCTCCCATTGAGCTAGCTTGGTGTCGGTGATAATTGAGAGGGCGGTCTTCGAACCTCTGCCGAGTTGAACGCACTTCTCACTGAAGGCGAACGACGCATTGATGATTGCATTTCTGGTCAAGAGATTATGTGCTTTTAGCACTGCCCACTAAAGAAGGACGGTGCATTGATGGTTACGCTGCCGATTAAGAGATCATTTGTGAGCTAGTAAGTCTTACTGAGAAGGACGGTACATTATTGATTACGCTTCTGATCAAGAGGTTATGTTTTAGCTAGTAGTCCTCACTGAAGAAGGATGGTGCATTGATGGTTACGCTTCTGATCAGGGGATTATATGCTCAGTTAGTATTTCTCACAGCTTACTGTAGTCGGATAGTGAACTTATTTTTACACTTCTGATAAAGAGATTATGTGCTTAGCAAGTACTCACTAAAGACGAACGGTGCATTGATTTTTAAGCTTCTGATTAATTAAGAGATCATGTGCTCATCAGTTACTTTTGACTGAAGACGGCGATGCTTTGATGATTGCGTTTTAAGATAGAAAATTATGCAGTTGGCCAGTACTTCCCATTAAAGAAGAACGTTCCATTGAAGATTGTCGTTTTTATTAATATATTATATTATGTACTTAGATTTTTGTCTTCATCTACTGACTTAGTAAGGGGACCTTTTCATTATGTGCATATGTGATTATATTTATATCCATTCATCGTTTTATTAAAGATTATTAAGAATATATACCAATCAAAATCGTGGACTGGTATGTTTTAGAATTGACATAAAATCTGGTAGCATAAAATGAATTGTTATACGATGTGAAACAGTTATAATGTAGACAATAAGTTTTCTATTTTATGTTATTACTTATATTAATATTATGTACCATGATTATCAGATATTGTGGTTTCTTAGCGTAACTATATTTAGAAATGTGATCATAGAACAACTGACTCTATGTACTGAAGTGTTAGACAAATGGAAATCTCTCTTAAATAATTCCCAAAAGTCCCTGTTGTGTACTTTCGGTGCATGTACTTTTTTTCAAGTTCGTTGTTGGTATTCATGGATACCTTAGTGCGGTATAATTTTTAACTAAAATCTTTTTGAAGGTCCGCTTGACTGAAGGTCATTGATTGTCACCTACTTGAAATTAGTAAGTGTTCTTTGAAATCATGCACTGTTAACGGCATACATATTCCTTAAAATACATTGCAGTCTTCCCATCTTGGGGTCCTTTTGAAGATTCATTACTCATTCAGAAGGAAAAAGGTGTCCTCCGCCACGATTCATGCACCGTCAAACACAGCCTACTATAATTAACCCATCTTGTCGAGAAAGACTCTTCTAACGAATTCGGAGCGCGTCAAATCGCCCGTCGCCCAGTTTCATTAGCACTCATGGGATACCATTGTAGTAGTCCCTTTTGCAATCCTTAAAGGACGGGGTCGATATCCCGTCTGGGAGTCGTTTCGTCTAATGCATACTGATACATTTCTTTGGAAATTTTGTCGATCTGTGCTTTTACTTATTAGTGAAGTCAGTCTGAAGGGAACTCTCCCGCACAAGCAGTTTCGTTTACTTGAATTTTTTTTGTAATTAGGAGCAGGATTATATGCTATCTTAAGGATTTTTTTTTCTGCAAAATCGTACAGTAAATGTGAAATTTGTTTCTTATGGGTGTTTTGTGCATTGCTTGTGCTCAGTGAATTATTAATGCATCTTCTGGTTCAATCTTAGATCAACCACCAGTCAAGAGAAACCATCTTGCCTGTTTTACTTCTGTTTGACTGCCTTCTTTGCAGGACTCTGGAGAAAGATTTATTGTTGCTCTTTTTATTTTTAAGGCCCTCCTCAAATTTGGCATAAGGCTTTCTTAGCCCCATTCCCGTGTATGGCTTTACTCTTCTGCTTTTCTTCATCAGTAACCTTAATGCTGTGACACCAGTTCTACTAACCATAACTGAAATACATTTTTCTCTTTTATTATTACTTGTAGTTTTTTTTTTAGGTCTACATAAATGGATGACAGGGCATAATGTGTTCCTTCCCAACTGGAAGTATTTTTTTCTCATGATTCTATCTCACCCACATCATTCCTCTTAATAGCAATATTTTCATCTTCGTCGTCTGTTAAGGTCTTTTTATTCTCTGGTTTCAGTCATCCTAAGTCTGTCGGAAGCTATGTAGAATTGCTCTCTCTTTGTCTATGCAATGAGATTTTCTGAGTATCTTCATAGGAGTCCTGTTACAAGAAGTAGTTTGTACGCATTTTCTTGTCTACTTTCGTATTTTGTGTAATACACTAGTTCACAGCGAGGCGGACTTTAGGGTATTGGTATTCACAGGAAGTGACTGAAATGCTGTGAAGGCGAAATTCACTTTCACCCTTATTTGGGAATATGTTCTGTTTTTCAACTTTGTTATCAGAAAAAAATGCGGTGAACAGGGAGCACAGAAGAAACTCTGAAAGGTAATCGCGACTAGAGGATATTAGTACTGGGACAGATTTAACTCATTGCCTTTGCATAGCATATGGATGTGTATCTTTTATAAAGGGAAAAATCTTTAAACACTATCGTAAATGAAACTTTCCCTGCGATTTAAAAATAAACTACTTTGACCTCAAGAACTCTTATTGATGTCGATGGTTTCTGACGAATTTCCGAAGTGTTTTGTACCTAACCTTTCAGGTTTCCATTCCTTTAATTTGTAAGATGGATATTTAATTAAAATGCCTTTCACAACTAAACTTGGCAGGCTTTGTCTGCCTCTTGCTGCAGTGAGTGTATTAGTTTCTTAGTATTATTGCGTATCTGTTTTGCATGGCTCAGAAGTTCTTTAGGTGGACCTCATTCGTCAATACATCATATAAGTTAGATTTTATTAAGACAGAAGAGGCAAAAAGATATCTTTTACGCCTCACTTTCGTTATTACATTCCCTTACTTGTATTGATTAAGACTTGCAAATAGATTCTTGTATTGATTAAGACTTGCAAATAGAGACATCTATAAAGGCAACTATACATTCGCCCACAAGTGGAGGTCGATGCTGGGGTAGGATGCGAATGTGAGTGTACCGTATGGTAATGGCACTTAAATATTATGGAAAAATCGAACACTGCCATACCAGGAGGGTCATCATGCTTCCAGAGACCTGCTGGAGAGGAAATTTATGGTAATGGCAATCCTTCCTTCAGTCTGCCTTAAAGGTCAAAGTCCCATTTGCAACCGCTGTCATGGTAACCCTTACGTTCCATCTCCAAAATTCGAAATCTTTAAGAACTCGTCATAAAGGGACAGCACCCAGAATTACTACTAACAAGCAACATATAAAGTAGCGAACTGAAGACTACAAACTCGGCCTTTATTACGGGACCCCCAATCGGGCTCCTGGGCCTCTTGCCTCAGCCCTAAAGCTTTAAAGATAAAGAGAGGTGTTCCCTTTAATGAGAACCTCGGGTATGGCTGGCTGAATGCAGGTAAAATGACTCGGTCAGCGCCAGGAATATCGCCCTTAAAAAACGACGTCGTTTAGCATGTTCTGAAGCTTCCAGAGAGTTGGGTCGTCCATCAAGGGTGTGTGGTGACGTAGTATTATTACAGGTCGGCTCTGCACGCTGTAAAACGTGGCAAAGAGCACCTGGATTTGCAACACATTGTTTTGCTAATTAGCAGTGAAGGTGGCTAGCGGAAGGAAAGAGAGAGAGAGAGGGAGAGAGAGAGCAGAATTTTGACGAAAGGATTCGGTTGTAAGAGATACCACCATTTTCCCCGGGTAATTATTGATTTACGAGGTCTGTGTCCTCTTGGCCCTATCCTTTGCAACAAGCCCTTGAAATTATTTAGCCAATTACTCTCGTTAGGTCGGTAATTTGAAAAATAATTTCAGTTATAAGAAGCTGTCATCGACAATTCAGTATAAATTTGGACATAAAATTGAGGAACTAACTTATCAGTAGATTTTACGAATAAAAAGAGAGGTGCTCTTTATCTTTTCCTCTTTCGTGAGATTTCGTCGTTAAAAGTTCAGTTTTGTGATCGGAGATAAATTGCTGTGTTATTTTTCCCATCATTATCGTTGCTGAAGTCATCATTATTGTCAGTTCTCTTTAGCTGCTACGTATATATTAAAATCTTCCGTTTAACTGATAACAGATGTAAAACATTCGGAAACTGATTTATGATGGTGCACGTTCCATCCTTGAATCTTTTATAAGAAGAAAATATTATTTTATTATGAACGCTGACAGGTTGTTAGGTCCTGTATTGTTGTCTAGTTAAGAACTAAGAGAGGAAAGCGAAGGGAGACACTAAGATATTATACAAAAGCTCAGATGAAGTGATATACCAGGTCCTGAAAAAGGGAAGGTCATAAAAATTGGCGAGACATGACGGGCTAGAAAATCCCGAAACCCTAATTATTACTTTGTGGAAATGTACGTTTTTTTGTTCTTTTCATTTCCAGAGCTTTAACGAAGTTATGCTGTATAGTCTCGTTACTGTAGTCAATCGCGTGAATCTTTATTGCTGTTCATCGTTCTGTAACTTAGGGTCTTGTTCGAATCTGAAAGTTTTGTTTTCATTGTAAGCGGTGGTTAAAATGTTGCATTCCTTATTCTTGTTCTTCATCAGTGAATGCTATGAAATTCTGGTTTGCTTTTTTATATTTTTCTATCATGCTGCACAGAAATAACCCTCCGTTCCCCTAAGCTGCCATCTAAGCTTCTCTGAAGCTTTCAGGTCTGGCGGTGACATCATGTTTTTTAATAAGCCAGACAAAACTTTACACCTTTAGTAAGTCAAAGACAAATTTGTATCTTAGATATTTTCAGTATTAATGTACACAATACCCGGGTCTAAGCGATGTCAGGCAGGGCAGCCGATCGGGACTACGAAGTCTACCCCAAAAGCCAAAAGTCCTTCAAAGAAGGCATCACGGCGGCCCCATATGAAAATGGGAACAAGCTGGGAAGAAGAAGAAGAAGAAGAAGAAGACTAGAAATTTACCCTGTCGCGTCTGCTAGGAAAAATTGCATGAAAGTGCATGAGTGTCCCTCAAGAAGGTAACGTATGCTCTCTGCATGTGGAATATTTTCCCAGGTATGTGGAAGCTCATCTCATACTGGCCTCGCAAATACAGTCAGGTCAACTGCTTACCATTTCATTCAACTTTGTTATCATTACATTAATTAATCGTCTGTCATCCTCATCAGTCCTTAATGTCATTTGGCTTTCTCATACAAAATACTACCATAGACATTCCCAGATATATTTACAGTCGCCTTTATCACCTTTACCATTATATAGCACCCATTCCCCTGGAACCTCTCCTTCATCCAGAAATACCTTAAAAACTCTGATCAGCTACTCGGTTTCACCATCATAACTGCGCCGCATCACCTCACATGCAATGCCATCAGTCAAGTTTTTGCTCCATATCTCATCCTTTTAATCGACTCCTTTACAACCCCACCGGTTATCACAAGTATTCCAAAACTTATACTTACCCTTTCCATTATTGGGCCAATCAGCTATTCTATTACTCACTCCATCGGTCAAAGACTGGACTGCATTCACTTGGGCTGCCGCGTCTCCATTTATATCGTTTATTCTGACATCCATTTGCTCATTAACCTTCCCTGCAGCATTTACTTCCACGAAGAATAGCCTTTTCTTCTTTTTCTTCTTCTTTTAATATCATCATTATTATTTAGTGTCTGGCATACCTTTGGCTAGTCATCACTTTAATAATGGAAGTTCATTGGCTTTTGGGTATTTATTCTTTTATAAGTATTTTAAATAAAGGTAGTGTAGTGGAAAGAAAATGAGTAAGTGTTTGCAAATATCTCTCCAATCGTTGACTGATACGCAGTCTTGTATTTCAACAACTACAAATTAATTAGACATTAGTGCATTATACAAGTATTTGTAAAGCATTCCCCCCGATAAAATATTTTTGTGTCTATTGTGTAGTGGTCTCCTCTTGGAAGTGGGCTTTGGCTTATTTGTGTTTCCTAGAATATAACTAGTAAGGATACATACATACATTTATGCATCTTTTGTTTTTTTGTTTTTCGTAAGAGGAAGTTGTTTTAAAGTTACAATTTTTATGCGATTATGATACCAATTTCCTGTAATTACCTGATGCATCGGTGTAATTTAGTTTGTCATAAAACCTTGAGAGATTGGTTCCCCATTTGCTTAGTTGCAATTTGTCATAAAGAGTATGCATTATTTTGGGGGGTTAAAATCCGACAATATATTTAGTAAACGTGGCCTTTTCTTTTCGTATTTACGGGAAATTTTATATTTAACGCCAAGGAGAATTTATTGGTTGTATTCCTGAGACTTACGTTTCGTATACTGAACGAGGCTAGATTTTTGTGATTTAGTGTTTTATTTAAAAACTCTTGTGTCTGCTGTTTCGGATAAAGTGCTTACGACTTGAAGATATCGATTAACAGAGTGCTCGGCTGCGTGTATTTTCAGATTGGTTGGTGTTCGTATTTAGACAAATTAAAAGGTATTCACGTTTGAAAGGAAAGATACCTATTTCGATATTTTTGTGTTTTTATATATCTTTCCAATTATTACCTGTTATTCTCATTTTACATATGATAATAAATTTTACCTTTAATTCAATGTATTTTAGAAAACATCGAATTATCGGTGGAAAATGTTATTAAGAATACATTCGTTTGCCAGTAACGATGATATAATATATTGCAATTTATGTTTATGTACATAATTTTGAGTTTTAATACATAATTATATATAATACAGCATTTATTCATTTGTTACAGCACACCGTAAAGGAATCTGAGAAAGAAAGTTATATTCATTTTTCATGCGTCTGCTGTTTTATCTCTTCCATTCCTGCAACATCACTGCTGATTCCCGCCTTTCTTGGAACTCACGATTCTTCTCCCTCCTTCTTCCATTGCTGCTGAGAGCTTACGGTAGCTTAAGGATGCGGTGAACATGTTTGAGCTTCGGATTAGGAAAGCATTACCAAAATGGCTTAATTTTTCAGTAAATAACCTTTCAACGCCTCGTTTAGATTGTCACGGTTTTATTTTCTCCATCTTGACCTTCGGTGCGCTTAACCTTTGGTAGTTGCGATGTCGAGATTTTTATTCACAACCACAAAGATTTGTGGTCTTGGATCAGTAGGGGAAGAGCAATGCGGCTTTCATTAACCTTTCAGGCTCCTGGTGTTTTTGTTTGAATGTATTTGATTATTATTTTTTATTTATATTTATTTATTTATATATATATTTTTTGGTACAGCAGAGAATGGCGGAAAACAAGAATAAGGCCATAGGCTATAGCGAGCTTTGATGCTGCATGACATTTTTCCTGTTTATTTCTGTATTTTGACAGCGATGTTTTCGCACTTGTGCATTAATTCTACATTACGTTGGCTGTATTGATGTTGAGTGTCCTGTCAGTGGTGATGGCGTTTTTCGTGGCTGCGGTATTGCTACTTGACCCTGTCAGTTGGAAGGTTACATATCTCTGTCTTCGTTACAAATGCAAAATTTACCTTTTTACAGTATTTGGGAACTGAGAGAGCACGAAATTAGCTTTCATATTTTAACTGCTTGAGAGTCGTCTGACAAATCCATTGATTTTTAGTTCACTTTAGAGTTAAGTAAGGCAATTTTATTCGTTTTCCAAATGTCATTCATTCACATTCTGTTAATATAAAAGTACAGAAAATCCGGTTTCTTTAATAAAGTTACAGGCTAAAGTTTTCTGTACTAAAAAAAAAAAAAATGGTTCCATCATGTAAATCGTTGATTTATTCACCTAATAAGAAATTTGTCTTTTGAGGAATTTCGTCGACAATTGTCTTACAGTATTCCTCATTAAAAAATATTGGCCATTATAATGGGTTCTTCAGTCTCGTGATTGACTGCTTCAGTGAGGCTGCATTTTCAGGCTTAAAAAAAAAATTGAGAGACTACCTTGATTCATGCAGCACGGAGCCATCATCAGTATTCCAGAAGTGCGGTTTTCTTCTCACACATTATGCGAGGAGGTGCTTCGGAGCAAGCGAGCACCAGCGATTTTACAAATGGACTGCGTTGCATTCTGATTCTCAATTAGCATCGTCGCAGTTTCTTATGCATAGATAGACCCTTAGTCCCTTTCTCCAGTTCTGTTCTCCGTTTGTGTGTGGCAATTCGATAAGTTTGCCCAATTATAACGTTTTAACGGCCCAGAAGACTTTTTGGGTGTTTTTGAAGTTGACTCGCTGCATTCCAGGAATGCATTTTATATCACTTATTATGCATTTTATGTATGATGATTATTCTAGGTGTAAAGGCGTAAATCAGTTTAATGAATGGGGAAAAAGGCTATCTGTTTTTCATCTGCTTTTCTTAAGAATGGTAGAGGGGGAAAAAAGTATTGTATGTCATATTGTTTTGTGAAAATGGAACCGTTGTCAGTTTACGCGTAAGGAAGATTCTGAATATCCACCTTTTGATGTGTTACCTAAAGCTTTGAAGTTATGTCATTATTGCTATTGATTCAAATGCTTGTTTTATCTAGAGGACGTTGCAATATTCTTTTATATGTGAACCATAATTTCTGTATAAAGTGACTCGTCAAAAAAATAATCTTTTATAATAATTTAGTTGCATAGTGTTGTTACGGATGAACTTTTGTGATTACATTCTCTTTAAAAATGAGAAAAATTAATTCCCATCCTCATCTGCTTATGAACAATTTTATTTGTTTTTTTCTTTTCACTTATGAAAAATATCAATAATGATCAAACGTCAAATGTATGTTGGATGTATGTCTTGTTAACTAGCTCGTGGATTTGTCATGCCAAAAACGAGTAACTTTTGTAACCAAGTAATAGTAAATATTAATTCTAACAAAAAGATGGGAAAATAAAGTATTATTGTTATTATTATCACATATTGCTATTGTTCAGTATGTTATTTTCGTCCGAAGCTTGACATTGATAACTTTGAAAGCGCAACTTCGATATTGTCAGCACAGTAAAACTGGTTGTCACTATACTTTGGCATGTCCAGCAAAAACCATAGAATTGATCACCTTTAAATATTTTCTAACACATCTTGAGTTCTGGCTTACCGTGATCAGATTCCCATAATTTTTATTTGATGACTACTTAATTGTTTTGAATATTTTAAATGGTAAATATTACTAATCCTGACGGAAACTTGCAATCTGGTGTAATTATGTTCTAAAAGATGTGCCATTGAGGTGCATTTTCCCTAAAAATCCAGAGGCTTTCATAAACCAGACAGAAAAACTTCTTTAGCTCTTTATTATAAATATTATTGTGTGGTTACAATACGTTAAAAGTTGAATATTTATGAGGGACAGAAAAATAAGATGGTCAAACAAGCGAACATCAAAGCAATCATTATTGATCAAATTATCCCCATTCTTAATTTGTTGTGTGGATGATAAGAAAGCTGACAGTTATTGTGTAATTTCGCATTTGGCTCATCAGATCGTCCGTTGTCCCAAAAAGCATCGGCGCCTGCGACTGAGGTCCTAAAGCCCCCAATCAATCCTGCAGAAGAAAGGCAGGTAACCAAGGAGCGGTGCGGATAGAATCGAGCTCGATATTTAATATCTTGCAAACTCTAGAACCTGAAGGGAGTCCCTCCATATCTAAAATATTCATTTTCAAATTCAGTTAAGGATTAAAGAGAGCACCTTACTACACTAACGTCTTTATACATAATTCTCAACCCTTTACAGTGAACTGCGTGTCGTAACTCTAACGTGTCCAGCTGTTGAACTATATTCGAAATATAAGTTACACAGTCTTTTGTGTTTTTCATCTCTAATATTTAAACATCTATACGTATCCCCGTAATAACTGCTATTGCAATAATTTCAGTGAACTATATACAATACCTACATAACTTCTTTTTGTATTCCTTGACTCCCAAAGAAATTTGATTAATCGTGTTAGTATATCTAAAAATTAATCTGTCTTGCTTGTCTCATTATCATTTAATAAACTGTTAACCTTGTCGGTCTTTAAGAAATTCCGGGTAGCAAAGGCGTGTAAAAACCCATCTTATATGCTCCAAGTCATCATCTAAACTGCGGTAGGTAATAAATTCCATGAGCCTGCGTTACCACGTTAAGAAATTTTGTCGATTGCGATAAAAATATCAAGGATTGACATTCCCTCTTTAGTGTTTTTTACTGCACTTACTAAAGAAAAAGCTGTGATTAACTGGTTAGCAAGAAACGGTAACACATCAGTTTTAAGTTTTACTGAATAAGCAGGATTTAGAAAAGGCAGGGGTTGTACAGATTAAATATTCATTAAGTCATAATGGAAAGCAGTGGTTCGATTTTAAATATCCCCTTCAGTTAGCTTTCTTTTACGGGGTCCACAGAGCAATATACGGAAGGTTTTGCGTCTACGGCGTTCCATAAATTATATAAACGTAATTGAAATTATCCAAAGGTAATTGAAACTATCAATGAAATTAGGCGGATGCATAATTAAGTTTAAATAAGCAATGGGATGCAGCGACCTTTGCTGTTTGTCCTTCTAATATATTTCATAATAAATAAAATGGTTGGAGATAAGAAGGTTTAGATTGAAGTAACTAGAAACTTGACGGACTTTGAATAAGAGTATACAGCTTCTGTAATTAACAAAACATGATTTGTAAGCCAGTACTTCATAGGATTCCTCTTGCATCTAGAGAGATGGGTCATAAGATAATACAGGTAACACTGAAATAACTAGAACAGGTTATGTAAAAAGAGACAAAATAAGACCAAAGGTAGAAAAGCTTCATAACATTCTTCTTCTTCTTCTTCCCAGCCTGTTCCCATTTTTATATGGGGTCGCCGTTTCGGATGAGCCATTTCCGTCTATTTCTATCCTGCGCTTCTGCGTCATCAATTCCCTTCTCACTCAGGTCTCCTCTCACACAGTCCTTCCATCTCTTTCTTGGTCTCCCTCTTCTACTTCTTCCCTGGACCTCCATCCCCATAGTATGTCTACCAGCGTGGTCCTCATCTACAGGGACAACGATATTCAGAGCAGGTTTTCTTGAGTTGGACTTTAGTGAAAGGCTAAGAAGGCAAAACAAGCAATGAACGGGGTAAATAAGACTTGGAAAGCAAAGCGATTGAACTGGGATGCAGAAAGATCGTACATGTGTATTACTGTATGACCATAGATCTTGTTATGATAACGAAACTATATCTAAAAGATTTTCTCGATGTGCAAATAAGGCTATAAGAAGACTATTTTGAGATAGATGAGATATGATGAGAGGGAGACCGAGATGACTAGGATATGTCCTTCGAGCCACGCTCGGGAGAATAGTAGGCGATAGCGTTAGGTAGGCTCCTTAAGGAACCAGGAATTGGAGACCTTTTGCTACTTTTACAACTCTGAAACGGAAGATTCAGATGAATGGGGCTACGTAGACGTGATAGCAAAGGAAAGACTGGAGCGGCAGAATTTCACAGAGGCCCTGTGAGGATATGTATATGTATATATATATATATATATATATATATAGCATATATATATATATATATATATGTAATATATATATATATATATATATATATATATATATATATATATATATATATATATATATATATATACTGTATATACACACCCACACACACCAAAGACACTGACAGATAAATAAAACCAGTCAGGACCTATACCCTTTCTCGTACTTTTCACTGTGGCGATGAATATATTACGTGTGTCCGTGGTATATATATATATATATATATATATATATATATATATATATATATATATATATACATATATATATTATATATAAGTATATATATATATATATATATAAATATAAAAGAATACGGTATTTAATTCTTCATAGAAATATATATTAAATATCTCAATAGAGCATCACTGCTAATGATTCACGAGTAATTTGGTTAACTTAATAAGATCCAATGATTGATACTTCCCGTCTTCCAAAACAGACGTCAGTGAAACTTAAATATATGACGCGCCCTACTAGAGAAGAGCTGTACTTTTAATTCTATATAAATAGATAGATAGGTAGATAGATAGATAGATAGGTAGATATGATGGGCAAGTGTACACATGATATTTTTATGCTTTCAAAAAGTAGGTCACAAATAACCCATATCAAATTTGCTGTAACTTTGTAATGACTTACAAGGAGAGGAAGTATATGTGGTAAGTCCTACCAGTAGTGGAATTCGAACCTGTAACTTATAGGTTTGGAAGTACAGTGATAATGACTGCAACCACATAGCCATTAATAGGGTTATAAGTACGGACCTGTAGGAATTTAGAACCTCGTATTAGTCCTTAGCTCCAAACTGGGGTCTGAGGACTGAACGATAAAGATTTGAGGTTAAGAATATGAATATATATATATATATATATATATATATATATATATATATATATATATATTTATATATATATATAGATATAAATGTTTGTGTAATATATATATATATATATATATATATATATATATATATATATATATATATATATATATATATATATATATATATATATAGTATATGTGGGGAGTATGATTTACATGCATGAGAAACCATCTTTACTATTCCAGGTGCACAAGAAAATGACATACACAAAGTGGCATTCATTAAAGACTCTTAGGAGATCCAGGGTTACATGATTTGCATTTTAAGGAAAATATTCCATTGTTTCAATTTCCGGTCGAGAAGTCCCTACTTCCTGTTAGAATATATCTTCAAAGCGAGAGACGTTTCTTCAGCAACCAAGCAGGTAGAAAAAAAAAAAAAAAAAAAAAAAGGAATATTTTGTGGCCGGGTGCATGTCAGAAGATGATAATTCACTTAGAACATAATAATCATCTTGATGTCTCGGAACTACTACTTCAAATATTAATAATAATCATGTTGCTCTGCAGAATTTTTGAGCGAAACCGGTGAAGCAGTTTGTTAGGTAAACAGTATTTGAATATTCATAGTACTACATGTGCCTTTTGGCTGTTATGAATATAGTCGTTTTACCCGCTTTCCCCTCTCATTGCTCCCACCTATTATTGCCGCGGAGAAGCAGCGGAGGTACAAAATCGTGACGACCTAAAATCCGGATACGAGTGAAAGAGCCTCCGCAACGAAGTGGGACGTCATCCATCGCATTGCCTCTCCAATTAAAGCGATTTAGAAAAGAAAAGTATTCAAAGATTGCTACTTTCAAGTTCCGTGTATCTTCAGATAGCGCTTTTTTTTCATTAATCTTTTTAAATTGCGTATTGCTGAAGTTTCACGAGAGAGCTTTGTTCTTCGTTATTGCAGCTTAATGAATTTTAGCTTCCCTGGTGTTCTCTTAATGCTAATTACAGCAGGTGAAGCTGCTTCTTCATGATTTGATTTCGTGGTTTTCCTATGCTTGACGTTAATTACTGCGGCACATGTATGAATGTATGTGTACTTAACCGGAGGCTTTAAAACAAAAGTTGGACAAGAGCGTCCATTAATGTCAGCTTGCGTATATTATTTCGTTGTGCACCTGGTATGGTTGAATTGTTGTTTTTCCATTTACGCAAGCACACGCGTTTTCCACAAACACAATATATAATATATATATATATATATATATATATATATATATATATATATATATATATATATATATTAGTATATATATATATACACATACATATACATATGTGTGTATATATATATATATATATATATATATATATATATATATATATATATATATATATATTTTTGCACTTCATAGTAGCAGGTGTGCTTGTACAGATTTATTTTACTGCACTGCTGTTTTCGACATGTACTGCAGACCTTACAAAATTAATCATTTGCTTCAGTGGTGAATCTATATTGATCGATATAAGTTGACTCCCTGCTTTGCAAACAAGCACACGGCCGACTAGTTGTTGCATACTCTTATCCACACGGACAGGCTCACTCTCGTGAGACATCTCTGTTATTCAGTGCGGACTTTAATACATTATGCTGGAATTTTTCTCTTGTATCAGGAATGCCTGTTTCCTCTCATCTATCATTCGTTCGTCATTGTTAGTCTCTCTCTCTCTCTCTCTCTCTCTCTCTCTCTCTCTCTCTCTCTCTCTCATTTAACCCTGTTAAGGAAAGGTCTTTAGGTACCCGTCCCATTAAAATTGACATAAAATGTATACCTTGACTGGTGTAAAGAGAAGCGGGTGCGGACTGTGAGCTCTAAAACATTTTAAAAGTTATATTTTCAGATTATTCATTTGAAAAGGAACAGGACTTTTAAGACCCTTTTAAGAATCTTTTATATTATATGAAAATGTCAGTGGGCAGTAGAGGTATATATTAATTAAAAACTTGCAATTTTTTTGCTGCTTATGGGACAATTAGGTTTAATATTACAAGTGCACATTAACTGTATAAGTACAGGATACTTATAATACAGCACACGGTATGAAGTAATATTTGTAAATCCATGGTATATTGTCCAGTATGTAACTTTTCCTTTAAGAAAAATACCACAGTGTTCTCTGTATTGTTTTTGCAAATTATTGCACTTTGTATGTATCATGTTGTTTATCTAGTTTCCGGCTCTTAAACATGTTGTCATCTCATATTTACGTTCTCTGTCTTGATCACTCGTTCCTTGATCCCATTTATTGTTTATTTATGGTATAGATAGGTGTCATTATTATTACTGTCAATAATACTTTTATGGATTGAATGTTATTTCACTAATGGAAAAGGGGAACAAATGAATACAGGCAGGTGGAAGGACAAAAGGAATTATTAATTACATTAATAGACTGAAAGCATAAAAAAAGCAAATTTTTGGTTCCAAGGTTTATTTATTTTTTTGTAGGTATAGTCATTTCTGACCATTTTCTGGTATTTGAATAACTTATTCGGTTTATGAGAATTAGCGGGATTTGAAATCTTGTGTTAATATCTTTTGGTTATACTTATATGTTTTTGTGGCAAAATTTTTAGGTTTTATTCATGTAAAATACATTACGTTATATGCTGCTGCAAGCTGTGCATATATTTTTGTATTACATAATAATTTTTGTTATATAGTTGAAAATTTACTTCCGTGAAATGTAAATTCGACTAGACTCTGTCCTCCAGATTTGTGAAAGAGACCCACTTTTTCAAGCAACGGGTTCCGCGTCCACAACTGGGCGTGCCTGTATATAATGTACTTAAATGCATATATATATATATATATATATATATATATATATATATATATATATATATATATATATACACACACATATATACACACGTTTATGTGTATAACATGGGCATTTATTCCAGCAGAATTTGAACGCTGAATTTGATATAAGAGACATTACAAAGAATAATTCCTTTGTTCGACTTTCGCTATCGTAGAAGTATGGAGGTATATTCGTTGTAAAAGACATCTCCGTACTAAATAATACAACTTTCATGTATCTACCATACAAACGTTTATGTGTTATAACATGGGCATTTATTTCAGCAGAATTCTGAACGCTAATTTTGATATAAGAGACATTACAAAGAATAGTTCCTTTGTTCGACTTTTGTTATCATAGAAGTATGGAGGTATATTCTTTGTAAAGACATCTTCCTACTAAATAATACAACTTTCCAAAAATTTTGAGAGGGAAAAATTCATAGTTGTAAAGTTCGCTTGGGGCTAATCAGAAACGCTGGAAACTAACAGCTTAACAGGTTTCCATGGAGGTGGAAATGAAATGCTAGTGAAATTATCGTATTTTTTTTCTTCCAGTCGTGAATGGTCATATTTGCGGCACGTGACCTCTTGATAGCTAGACACCTGTAGCCATTTCGTGGTGTTGCTTGTGCCCTACACCTGTTCAGCTTTTGTTTACTGAGTCGTATGGCAGTGAATTTACCTAGGTAGTTTCTCAGCGAAAGAGTGGGTGAGGCCATTTTCCTATTCTTGTCTCCGTTGAGGATTCGGTAGTGCCTTACGATAGTCAAAGAGCTCCCGTTGTACTTTAAGGATTAATTTATAGTCAGTTACCCTTGTTGTTTTAGCACTTGATATACGCTTATATTTTCAACAACTTGGTATTTGTTTACATGAATTTATGCAAAAAGTTTTTGGAAGCCATTGTAGGTTGGGCCTCTTCGGTGATCGATGACTTATGTCAGTAAGTCACTCAGTTATATCTGTAAATCATGCAGGTAATTTCATTCTATTTGTAACAGCGATTAAACTTAGAATTGAAAGAATCCACAATTAGACAGGGAATGATATAGAGTAGTCTACTTTATTATTATCTGGCACTAAATGGTCCGATGATCTGCTTTTGATCGAATTAACAGTGTAATCAATAGAAACGATAATAAAAACTTGAAATTTTGTGTCGTAGATTGGAATTACATGTTGGGGAGATTGACAAACCATGATTTTTTTTTTCACAGTTTTCATTAAGTTAGGAATGAAGTGCACACCCAGCTTCATTAGTAGAGACCTATAAAGGGTTTGATGCGATCCTGTCAAGACATGCGTACAAACAGGGGTGAACCCATAAACGTAGGGTTTGGCAGATAGGGCCTTATGCCAGATCCCCTCAAAGGTCTTGGACATATCAACTTGATGTCATATGATTATCTAAAGTTCATGGGAGAGGATGTAAATTATGCTAAGATAACTCAGCCATTGGTTTACAGCTGTTTAAAGTGTTTTGTAAAAGACTAGCTGTATGACCTTTGTGAGTAACGGTACATCAGATTGAGAGGTTGCGTCCATTATTGGTAATTGGTTGTGCGTGCTTCCAGAAAGAAGTACATATGCCACTCTTGACGATACGGCGTGAAGGCCAGTACATCAGAATGAGAGGTTGCGTCCATTATTGGCAATTGGTTGTGTGTGCTTCCAGAAAGAAGTACATATGCCACTCTTGACGATACGGCGTGAAGGCCAGGAAAATTTTTAGTACTATATTCGTTGTTTCTCGGTGAACTGCGAGATAAAATTAAAGTGGGATGTTACAGGTCCGTAATCTTCTTTCTTCTTCAGCGATTCATGATTTGTTCATTATTTTGCCTACTGCAGTGATGACAAATGGCGTTGTGTTAGACGAATCTGGTTTTTGGAACGGGAGCTATAAGTCCCCTAACGAAATTCAAGAACAAAGGATTAACCTGTCGTTTTTAGTTGGGGGACAAAAACCATAGACTTTGGGTAATGGAGGAATTTGTAGGCAGGTCCGGAAGGGAGGAGGCCATACCATGGTTATGATCATGGAAGGCGACTAAAATAAATTACAGTAGGCGTAATTCTCAGGAGGAAAAGTAAAGAAAAGATCACAGTATTAGGTATAATTAGGTATATATATATATATATATATATATATATATATTGTGTGTGTGTGTGTGTGTGTGTGTGTAATGATCTACGTATGTATGTATGTATTTGTGTGTATACCTTAGGAATTGTAGATAAACTTTATATCACGATATTGCCAAATAACTGAGAATATCTCATTCATAATTAGATAAATATTCTATAGCCTTCAAAGAGCTTTTGTAGGAGTATGTTATTTTCTATTTGATTGCCTTCCTGTATGGACCTGGAGTTGAAAATAAGTATTTCAATGCAAAATTCATGTTTTTTAAGTTGTACAGAAACTACTGAACCGATTCGTTTTTAGTGTTTTGTGGTGTGGGCAACGTATTATATATAAACAGCAGCACGATTTCTACAACTCTCGACTAAGAAACTCGTTTCATTATATATATATATATATATATATATATATATATATATATATATATATATATATATATATATGTATATGTGTGTGTGTGTGTGTGTGTGTGTGTGTGTGTGTGTGTGTTGTTTGTGTGTGTATGAGAACTAACGACAAGAACTTTTGACGGGCGCCGTCAGGAAAGGAAGAAAACATTTGTCCCGTTTTCTTATGAATTATTCTTTTATTCATCAATCAGCGTCCTTATCATATGACGTTGGCCACTGGCCAGTATTGGCATGAGCTCTTTTGCGTCACAAGGACGAAGGTGAACCGAGGGCGCTCGTTTATTTAATGGTGGCTGACGCTGAGTACGTGCACGTAAGCAATTCATCCGTCATTTTGAGTTTGTTCGAGCTCTCTCTCTCTCTCTCTCTCTCTCTCTCTCTCTCTCTCTCTCTCTCATGGCAGTTTTGTATTATTAATATTCTGCCATTACTGATATTAGTAATAATAATTATATAACCGTACCAGAACTACGCGTAAGCCAGATTATATTGTTCTGTACTACTTTTTCTGCTGCTGTTACTTGTGATGTTGACATTACTGCTATTTCTAGCTGTGAATGTACGTTGTTGCTGCTACTCCTGTTGCGCCGCTCTTAAAACAGCTTTTATATACTAAGAATATTGCAGTGCAATGAACAAATCTGCCTGTATGAGTGAGAGGATCAGGAAAAACCTACTGTACATTCAGCAGGGGGAAAAATATTGTTACTGAAATGGATATATATATAAACAATATATAAACAAGCGTTACAAAGTACCAGAAAATATAATAGAAATTTACGAAGAGGAATAGATGAGGATGATGATAACAAATTGTATAAATGTCATTAGACTCTGTTAGCTGAAGAAGCTATTCATGTCTGATGCTTGCAGATCGTTGGATATCTTACATTTCTTTGCAGTCAATTGTCATTGTATGTTTGGTATGACGAAGAGAACTCGGGCGTTGAAGAAACTCATGGGAATATCTTGTTCAAACGGAAATGTCGTATAGTAGGGACTTCACTTAATCTGTTGTGAAAGGGAAACGTTTCTTCAATTCTTTTTAAATTTTAAGTGCTTTGTATGAAAATATTAATATTATGGTAATAAATGAAGAAGATAGTTTGGAAAAGCAAAATAGACATTTGACAGATAGTCGAGACGTTTTGTAACTTACTGATGTAGCAAAAAATAGGAACATTTAAAAAAAAAAAATCCAAATACAGGGATGTCAGTTTACAGAAGGCAAAGAAGACATAGCCGAACTTTTGCAAGACTCCCAGTAAGTCAAAACGACAGGACCTGATCGTGTCCGGCCGACGCCATCTTAATGCATAAATTGACGTTGAAAAATCGTTGTGACTTAATACAGGTCGAGGCCCAGGGGGAGACGAGATCACTAAACATATATACGGTGAAACAATCTCCACTTTATGAATTATTCCAGGCCAGTTGAAAGCATTATTCACCAAACGGAATGAAAATTGTTTTGGATAAAGATCATTTGTCATTTTGTTTTAGATGATTGAGTGAATGCGGAGAGGCGATGGTCTTGGGGTCTTATGATCGCAGGTTGTATGTGACCGTTGCACTTCGGACATCATCAGCTCAGTAATTGTTGCTTACATTATCATCATATTATTGTTATGCTCTCATTTTTCTCGGTCGCGAATATGCTATGTGAATTTGTCCGTCATGTTGTGTATAATGTGGAGACGGACGCTGTGGTTGATTTTTTTTTTCGATTAGGGATTTTCCTGTAACCGCCAGTACAGTTGTTACAGGTCGATCGACTGTAGTTCTTTGTGCTTGCTTGGAGGAATAATTATGTATGCTGTCAGCAATTACTGCTTTAAGGAATGAACATAATGTTCCCAGTACCTCACTAGGGAGGGGACGAGTTCGAATCCAGGGTGAGATCAGAGTATTGACTCTTCGTAGCGCCATTTCACCTCTGGTGATTCAACACTGAATAAGGTGCGTAAAACGTCTGTTTCCTGCATTGAGTGGTATTCCCGCTTGAGAAGATTCATGTGTCTGTAGTCGTACTCCTCAACACTAAAGGGAAATTGCATGTAGATATAATCTTACAGATGTACTTATGGAAAGTTTCGGCTCAAGGACGAAGTGAGGTTATCTTGTGCTCATGCTACCTCCGTGTCACCCTTGGGCAAGGTGTACAACCTGTAAGCCTCGCTTGCTAGGGTGGAGCTCCGCAGGTTTTTAGAAATCTGTTTTTAAAAGACTTAAGGACATTCCCTAGGAAAAGATGTACATGTGTAATGAGTGTGTGTGTGTGTGTGTGTGTGTGTATGTGAATAGATGGTTGAGATTCATGCATGCATCAATCTTTCTTAAAGGTGATGACAGAAGTTCTTCGCCTTCCGGTTCACAGCATGGCTGTTGGGATGAGGTTGCTAGGCTGAATGAGACAAAGCAGACATAAATCGTATTCCCCTGCCGGTGGTAACTGTCGAGTGCGATATTATATACTTCTTGATCCATGGCCTTTAAAGGAAAGGATTCGTTCATTCATTTCAGTGTTGATCTTAACCTTGCTCAGTAAGTATTGTGGTTATGCTGTTGTATGTTTTTATGTTTTGGTGCGTTTTGTGAATTCATGTGCTTCTGATGATTTTTATAAGTATTTATTTTATTTCCTTAATACTTTTGTTATAATTGTGTGGAAAAGATGGTATTACGAAATCTTTGTTTGCCTCCGATATATACATACATACATACATATATATATATAAAATATATATATCTATATCTATATCTATATCTATATCTATATATATATATATATATATATATATATATATATATATATATATATATATATATATATATAAATGTGTGTGTGTATATGTGCATAAACCGTTTATATTGAAGGCCACATGATACTTTAAGAATATCATAAATACTGATAAATTTGCCTGTAAAGAAGGGCTGTATAACGCTCTTTCTCTCTCTCTCTCTCTCTCTCTCTCTCTCTCTCTCTCTCTCTCTTGGCGACAATTTTTTTGCTGCATTGCATATAATAAACTGGAGGAGAAAAACGAAAAAACGATGTTGCTTTTAATGGCAGATTACGAGTTAGATTTTTATCTAAATTTTTATATTTTTTGTACATAAATATGTCATTTTTATTATGACATTCACAATATTCCATATTTAGATGGTAAATAAGAACCTCGAGGCATACGAAAGTGAATGAAGTTGTGGATACTTGGAGAAATTTCACCGAGGGTGAGGGAAATTGCAACAGATGTTATACTTTATCGTCGGATGTGTCATCGCCATCAAATCAGAAGCTGCTTCTTGATGCAGCCCCAGATTGTTATTCAGAGAGCGCTTTCAGGATGTAAGCGTTAATCATGGCACATTATTCATATTATTCATCATAATGATAATGAGACCGGTGATAGACAGAATAGTAATCGCGATAATTGATTATCTTTGTATTTATGTCACATGCGGTTCATCATTGTTCATGGATTTTGTTGGTAACTTTGCTCATAAGTATGGTGCTCACGCAGGATTTTAGGACAGACAGGGAGGAGAAAATAAATGACGATTCTATGAGATGGTCGATTTTGACAATTATTTAGGCTTATGTGACAAGTTGGGGCCACGGAGGCAGAAGTGAAAGAGGAATGGCGCTTTAGACAGGAATAGCTACTGTCGCTCTCCCAGGGCATACCAATGAGACATTTATCCCAGACTGTGAAGAATCCACCTTATCATTTTCTATCTATTCTTAAGGAACCCGGTCTGGAGATATCCAAGGGTAGTAAGAATGTGTTGAAATGTCACTGAGCATCTTCATTTTTCGAGTATTTCAAATTACTTTCATCACCTATATCTTTGTTAAAAGGCTTATCTAATATTCTTGGTAGGATGCTTCTCAAGACACTCACGAGTTTACATGACAGTCAAACATTTTCATGGAGAGTACCTAAAGCTATAAAACTTTCACTGGGGTGTACATAAAGTCCAAAAAGTTTCACTGGAGTTTGCTTAGAAGAAAGTATTTTACTAGAGAGTACATAAAACTCTTAAAAATTTCATTGGAGTCGACATAAAACTCAAAAAATTTCATGGATTTTGCATTAGCAAAATTTTCACTGGAGTGTACAAAAAACTCTAAAGATGTCACTGGAGTTTGCAAAAGAATCTAAACATTTCACTGGAGTTTACATAAAACTCAAAAGTCTTCACTGGTGTTTGCATAAACAAAATATTTTACAGGGGTGCACATAAAACTCTTAAAATTTCACTGGAGCTTACGTAAAACTCAAAACATGTCACTGGAGTTTGCATAAAACAAAATATTTTACTGAAGTGTACATAAAATCCTAAAAATGTCACTGGAGTTTACATAAAACTAAAAAAATAGCACTGCAGTTTGCATAACACAAAATATTTTACTGGCGTGTGCATAAAACTCAAAAAACTTCACTTGAGTTTAAAAACTAAACATTTTACTGGAGTGTACCTAAAACTGAAATTATTTCACAGGAGTTTACTTAAAACACAAATAGTTTCACTGGAGTTTGCATAAAGCAAAATATTCTACTTGATTGTACATAAAACTATAAATTCCACTGTAGTTTACCTAAAACTCAATACATTTCACTGGAGTTTTCATAACTCTAAAAATTTCACTGGAGTTGACATAAAACCCCAAAAATTTCACTGGAGTTTACAAGAACCTAAAAAAATCACTTTAGTTTACCTAAACCTCAAAAAACTACAGTACAGTAGAGTTTACATAAAACTAAAAAAAAGTCACTGTTGTTACCTAAAGCTCTGAAAATTTCACCGGAGTTTACATAAACCTCAAAACATTTCACTTGAGTTTACGTAATACTCAAATAATTTGACTGGGATTTAGATCAGACTCAAAATAATTTCACTAGAGTTTACATGGAGCTCAAAAAATGTCACTGGAGTTTATGTAAAACTCAAAACATTTCACTGGAGTTTACATTAAGCTGAAAACACTGAAGTTTACATAAAACTAAAAAAAAAAATCACTGGAGTTTACATAAAACTCAAAAAATTTCAGTGGAGTTTACATAAAATTCCAAATATTCCAATTACAGTACCTGTTCTCTTCACATGTATTTATGTAGGGAAAGGTACCTCAAGAAAAAAATTCACAGTATCTCATTTCATTTTACCTCTTTTATATTTCAGAGTAAACGTCAGTGTCAGGATAAAGACCCGTAGGCTTGAAACCCGTTGGTGTTCGGGGGTTATTAGTCGCACAAAAATGAGTATAGCGTTCTCAAGGCGCTCAGAGAAGGATGCAGATAAACAGTTGCTGCAATGAATGAAGGCAAGGTCGTAGGATTGTCTCTCAAAATACCGTAGACCAAGGGGGTAACGGATTCAGGATGCTGTTGTTGGTGATGAAAGGGGCAATGCAGGATGCGTACGAAATGCCACTAGGAGAGGTTCTTGTGTCACTTTCACTTCTCTCGCTTTCTCGCTTTATATGGAGAATTTATTCTTCCCTCACTTTCTCGCTTTGTAGGGAGAATTTATTCTCGTTTTATGCCATGTTGATAGGATGGTTTGCTTTAATTTTCATGGATTATCACTCTAGTTATGTTTATCAGGGAAGAAGCTTTTTTGTTGATTTTTTAAACCATATATTTACAACATACATACACACGTACTTATTCATGTATATATGTATATATATATATATATATATATATATATATAAACGTATATATATATATATATATATAAAGTATGTATATATTCATGTCCGGTAGCTGTAAACATTTTTACAGCCACTGGACGATGAGGACAGTTGGTCACTTTTGTCACTTTTGTGAATAAAATCTCGGTTGAGATACCATTCTGTTTAAATTAGGTCCTGTTTTATATATATATATATATATATATATATATATATATATATATATATATATATATATATATATATATTATATACATACACATATATTTTATATAGTATATATATGTGTGTCTTGATTATTGGTACATTTGTTCCTATTGGAAATTCCCGTTGATTACTAATACGCATGTAGCCTCAGTTCGGTACAACACTTATTGTTAGTCTTATAAATATATCGTCAAAACTGAAGCTCTGAAGGAAAAGATCAAAATTGCCGCTATGCTACACCTTTTATTTACTCATATGCCGGCAGCTGTTTCAGCCATTAATTTGTAGCTATCAACTGAGCTGTCCTAGATTCATAATGAAGCTACAGTACAGTAATAGGTAGTACACAGTTGAGAATGAAAAATATATTAAAGACAACAACCCGAAAAATATGATTGCTATATATATTTCACAAATTGAAAAAAGTTAAATTTAACAAAGAAATATCACAGGAGACGGAATAGGGAGATTATCCAAGAAGATTTAGAAGCCGAGTACTTGGATTTCCAATTCATAACTTCTCTAGTATGCTCCCCTAAGGGGAAATTATGGAGGACCGGGAGATCGAGATGGAAGTCGAAAATCGACCAAAGAAACAGAAATACCTCTGAGAGGTCGTTAATCAATAGCAAAGGCTTAGGATAAAGTAGAACTAAACATGAAAAATATGAGCTGTTATATTTGAATAAGTTGTGCAAGGAAAATTCTTTTAAGTTGAGTTTTGTGAGGAGAATGTTTCTGAGTATGATTGTATGTATGTATATATATTTATATATATATGTGCACTCGGCAAGGAAGGTTAGGGTACAGTTTTTTAAATCCTCGGACATATATTGCTCAGTAATGCTACATCTGGCAACTTTAGAAAGGGGAGGAGCTTCAGTCTTATTGTGTTTGTTTTTTGCTTGACCTCCTATAACTTTCAATCATATTCTATGATTCTGAAATCATTGATACTTAAATGCAGTAGTAAGCTTTACAGTATTCGTTCAAGTTGTAATTTACAGCGACAGTTCTGAGCAAAACAAACATTTTTCGACACAACCTACCAAGTAACTTTACACAAATGAATTTATGACACCACAATGAATGGAATGCTTGCATAATCGGAAACCCAATCTTCCATAATGAAATCAAGAGATAAATTTGAGCAATGTCCAACGAAAAACGTGGGGAACAATAAAGGAACGAATCCAATGGGGTTTGATGAGAGAGAGATGAGAGAGAGAGAGAGAGAGAGAGAGGAGAGAGTTGAGAGAGAGAGAGAGAGAGAGAGTTGCTGTTGTGTGTTTAGCCTATATGTAGAGCTACTCATTTCATTATTGTTTTTCTTTTAGAGATTGAGTGATACTATATTTGTATAGTATGTTTTAGTCAATGGAATGAGAGAGAGAGAGAGAGAGAGAGAGAGAGAGAGAGAGAGAGAGAGAGAGAGAGAGAGAGAGAGACTATGGCAACGTCAAGAAACATCCAGTTACTTACGTTTTCCTGCCGAAGTTCTCGCACCGTTCTCACATCATAGAGAACTCCTCTTTGTGGATTTAAATAGATTTGGTCAGCCTACCCTAGCTGTCACAACATTTACTGCCATATTAATTCAGCCGACTTTAACACCGTGAAATACAAATATGAATGTAAAATTAAAGAAATTATCATTACCCTCGCATGATGATGCATAATAAGCCTGTTCATAGCGTGGAAAACGAGTAAATATTGGTTTCTTGATAAACAGTACTACACCGAGATATCCACACACTATCTTTTAGATCTCTATGAACGAAGTCATCTGGAGATTTTCTGATTACTTTTGACATGCATGGTGTTTTTAAGTATCTGAACGTTTTTGTTTTGCAGATTTAATAATAGAGATAATTCTGAATTGTATTTTCTTATTCTAGAGTAAATTTATGAGATTAGTGTGTTTTTCTGTAAGAAAAAATTAAAATTGATGAATGAAATCTAATGAAAACTGTATCCTCACTTTCCTTGCCGAGTGTACATATTTACATATACACACAATTATAAGATCTAAATTGAGGCACATAACTTTAATGGTACCTATGAATTCAAATATCTTTTCGCTGTAAGTTGAATTATGAATAGGAAATAAAACAGAAAACTATCAAATGAATAAATATTCCTTGTGGAAGAGAGGAATGAAAGTATTGTATATAAAAAAAGTATATCGAGAAATGAATAAGTGCTTTATGCATATAATAATTAAGTGAATGAAAACACGAAAAACCCGACTAAGAATACAAAGAAGTATGCATATAGTTCTGCACGTGAAAACTAATAAAAAGACGAGGAAATAAAGAAACGACGACTCACGTACCGAGGTTTCATTTTCAAATGTAACATTACAGCGGTATAGATAAGCATCTCTCATCAGCGGTGATTTTCTCTTGCGGTTTTTTTGGTACGAACTTGTAATTATCATTGGTATTATCAGAATTTTTGGTGCTGCTGTTGCTGTTAAATATAACCACGGAACTTTAGAATTGCTGATGCAATTCTGATAACAGCACACAGGTTTTTCCACAGGTATTTATTTGAACAAAATCGGCATAGATTTTGAGAGAATTTTAGGTATTTGCATCGAAATATTCATAAATCTTTCGCATGAAAACTTGATATCGTATAAAAATGATGATTATATCAATCAGAACAACAAATCATCAGAAGAAATGTAGTTCACAATCCCATTTTGTAAGGGTATAAATTTTTTCAGCTATCAGTGACCAACAGGAAGACAGAAATACCGTCATTATGAATAAAATGAAAATCATGGTCGGCCATCTAGCTAGTATTTATATTGAAAATACCTTCGTATTCCCCATATATCTTAGCCTTTTATGTACACGGAAGTATTCTGCTAATATTCGTCATTAGTCTATAAAAACGATTAGGTCCCCCCGCTTCTCTTCCACCTCCCTTCACCACCACAGGGTCCGTGACTGAGGTCACTGAGATCAGAGATCAGTGGCTTCGCTATGACCCTCAGTCTCCTTTATATATATATATATATATATATATATATATATATATATATATATATATATATATATATATATATATATGTGTGTGTGTGTGTGTGTGTGTGTGTGTGTGTGTGTGTGTGTGTGTTTGCCCGCGCACTGACGATGAGGATTATAAAATTAAATAAAAAATACCATGTTGAGGAACGAATTAGTCCCTTGAAATGTTTTAAAAGTAAGTAAGAACCTTACAATACCACTAAATATGGAACATACATAAGCCAAAATACGCAGTATCTCTCCCGTTTACCTCAGAGGAGGTGGAGAGTTTGCCTTTGACCACTGATCTTTGGTTGGTTTATATATTCTTGAAATAGGTAATCAGAAGGAGGCTCATATGCACCCATGATTAATTTATGCAGCCAGTTTATGCCTTAAAGATTAAGCCTGGTAAATGTAATGATTTTAGAATTATCGATCTATTTTTAATATGAATAGAACACCACAAGTTTGTACCTTCTTTCGTAACAGTTGAACCATCCAAAATTTTTATGAAAAGAAGATGGCTTCCATGGCAATAAATCATCCACACTGACACAGTCTCGAGAAGGTTACTTACTGAATTTATCCCCAAAGTTTCACCAAATTCTGTTAAACTATTCTGGATGGGTCCATGCCTCTAAACACTCGTTTTTGGACACATATGCAAGTTAAAAGTAATCTAAGTTTATCAGAGGAGGAGGTAATATGTTGACTATCAGAAACGGAGGCTACTGGAGGTAATTGATAAAGTGAGACCCATATTTCATCTGTCAGCAATTTTGAAGGTTGACCATTGAGTAATAGAAATATAACTGCTAGTAAAATATGTTTAACAAAACCACTGAGGTACTAGGCACCTTTTTAACCACATATACCTTCTAATAGATGTTTAAAACCCCATATAATTAGTAAATTTTCTTCATATTCTTCGTCACATACCTGCTTTAAACAGTAATGACGTCCAGTTGTTACTCTCAGAATTGTATTGATGGTGGCAGATACCATCAAATGCTGTAAGGGGCGTCTTATAGAGGACGTGCATATTATATTAGGCCATGGGGTTAATGGGGTAACATTGCCAAATGTACTGAATTACTCGCATTTTTTCTTTATTTCTCCTCAAAAGGCATCTTAACTGGCCTCGGGTAAAGCTAGTTTACACTAATCATTACAACACGACGGATTGCGATCATTGCCAAAAAAGATGTCTGGTCTGTCAATAGTCTGTGATCCACAGCATGTACACAGATAGAGGTTTTTGGGTAGCTAGTTTTAATGTGTTTATGGGTAGCAGTGCATGTTATCCTTTGTGACTCAGGATCATGCTTTTTTATTCTAGGTTTTGATAGGGTCTTCTTTAAAGTTTTTCGTCTTGCTGGGGTGATATTGTGTCTCTGTTTGTGTGACTGAGAGATTTCTTATAATAGAGATGTCTTTTTGTGGAGAAGAAGCGATTTCCTCTTAAATTTTATCGTCTTGAATGTCTGACGAAGAAAAAACGAATGAGTCTGAAATAGCATGAATTATAGGGAATCCTCTGTTGTTAGTTTGAAAACATACATTAGTCTGCACTGTTTTCATTCTAGAAATTAATCTTACCGCTTATCAGAGCATGCCGGATAATCTGAAACTCAGGACTACCAGATCAGGTGTACTGTATGTTCATGGTACTTTTGTCTTTTGGAAACTCTTGTTAAAATTGGTCGTAGTAGTGCATTGCACTGGTATATCATATTTATAGGTTCATTTACTCTTAGTTGTCATATCAGCAGATACCAATACAAGCATGATAGTTTATACCAAAGCGAATAGTGAAAAGACTATTATCATTCCTGCATGTGTAGTTATGATGGTTTTGAAAATTTGAAATATGCTAAATTTTGGGAGAATTTCAAATATGGTAAATTTTGGGAGAATTTGAAATATGCTAAATTGCGGGAGAATATGAAATGTTATATTCTAACTAGTGTTTTGAAGGACTGTATCTATAATAATAACAACAATAATTCGGAATTGTAAATAGTTTGACTTTGACCATTATCCAGTCTTCCCGTTTCGTCCGACGTGTTTGTAATTAGATCTGCGTCATTTTCCCCCAGTAGTTCTACATTTACTAGATAAAGAAAATATTAATATTTTGACACTGATTGTGATTTGAATTACTAATCTTAAAGCTCCCTCTTTATTCTTCATCAATATGGAAAGAACACATCATTATGTATGTAGTGATGGAATAGTTATGCTGTCAAAAAGCTCAAATTTGAGAATGGATGAAATGGTTTTCACGGCAGCAAATCTCCAAGAAAGCCAGTTTTTTCCAAAACTCAGTCATATCGAGAGAGCAAGGTACTAAATTTATCTGCTAACTTTCATCAGGGTCCGTTCAACTCATCTTGATATAAAAGTTACTGCAAATACGCATAAAGGCAGATGGTTGGAGGTCATAATGATATCGTTGCAGTCCAAATTTGCAGTCCAAATAGCGAGTATTACTGTCGTCTGGAGAACCTCTGGAATGTTAACTAACATCAACGGCTGATAAAATTTCAATCTTCATTAATGAATGACGCTAATCTTGAATTCTTGTGTTGATTTTCGAGATCAAAAGATATTCGTTACACATGTTACATAGATTTTTTTTTATGTTTAAATCTGAAGGCATATGTTTCTTCATATCCTGATTACTTCTGTTTTTATAAAAATACTAATTGTAATAATAAGAGTAAAAATACTATTGTTATTGATAGTTTATTAACTGTTATTTTGTGCAGTTCTGTAATATTTTTCAGTGGGCTTCTCTTATCAGTGTTTTGGGAGTGTTGTTGATTAAATGTTTTTATAGCACGTAAACGTTTCTGTGTAAGAATATTTTCATGAAATTTCGTCTCCCTCCCACCGCCCATGAGAAGAGCCCTAAAAGTAAAAACTGGCCCCCAGATGCCGCAGATGTCCTGAGACGGCTCAGGGTGACTTTTTGCAACCAGGCTTCCGCCATGCAGAGGGAGGGACCCGGCGAGTAAAATACTCATAAATGCATTTAACGTTCCTGACTGCAGTGTGGAGAATTCTCCCACTGTGCCCCGAAATGCTTTTATTTGGCCGTGAAAAAAAATGAGATGGAGTGCATTGTTTGCATTCTAGAGATCGCTAGCATCAATGATATTACATTAAACTCATAACATAATGTCAATAGAAAGATAGCCATCGACCGAGGGCGGGGAACGTGGAGGGCCAGGGAAGTCAGGGCGGGCGGGGTCAGGGAGCCTAGGACTTTTTCGTTTTTATTTTTTGCCGAGGTTATGGTCGCTGGAGTGTAATGCCAGGCCAGTTTTATGGGCGTTTAAGTAGCACGTATTGCGGTTAATGCCGCCTTTAATACTGGCGTATCCTGCGAAGGGAGACTTTGGGAAGGTTGAGTAAAATATTATGTTAAAGGCTGCATAATTTCGTGCACTCTTTGAGCTGTCTTGATTTGAAGCTTTAATCCTTCCAGATAGGCAATTTCACAGCGTGTTCTCTCCTTTTTTTTATCCTCGTAAAGTTTCTCTTATTTCTACTTTTTTTTGTCATATACTCTAGGTATGGGATTAAGATGCCCACGTGATACTTCTGCATAAATGTTACATAGTAATATAGAATGCCCTGTGTACAGTTGTCGACAGTCGTGCTGATAATAATAATGATTATTATTACGTTCAGAAATGCGTAGAATATCAGTGCCCTTTAAAGTCAAGTGTTGAAGGCGTAAAGATAATGATTATTATAATTCCATGTTCAGTGTATTATTATTATTATTATTATTATTATTATTATTATTATTATTATTATTATTATTATTATTATTAATGGAATTCAACTTTAAGTATCTCGAAGAGGAAGCTTTGAAATTGCAAACACCTTGCGTTCATGATGAAAAACGAAAGTTCAAAGGGCCACCTGCGCCATTACATCATATTTGATATAGGGCACCTCCCTCCCCCCCCACCCATAAAAAGGATTTCTTCATGTCTAACAAAAACATCACTGAATAGAGTTTTGTTTTTCAGATGTAATGTCAGTATACATCGATTTCAGTGCTAGTGCAAACCAGATGAAAAAGTTACATTCTAACCAATTATTTAATTGTTACAAATATTTTAAGGTTGAAAATATTAAGTGTACAGAAAAGTACCTCGATTCCAATGAGAAGATATATCAGTAAAAATTTGTGTGATATTATTATTATTATTATTATTATTATTATTATTATTATTATTATTATTATTATTATTATTATTATTATTATTATTATTATTATTATTATTATTTTGTGGAGAATAATGGCAGTTTTCAACGAATTAATCTTATACATATATATTTTGCTTATATCTTGTATATTGTATATACAAGATATAAGCAAAATATAATATTTTCATAAAACAATCATTGACAAATACCCCAATTTAGACTAATATGAATATTGGAATTCTGCTCAACAACCTAGCTTAGCCAGAAAAACTAATCGTCAGGAGAATTGAAAAAAACACTATAAGATTAATTCGTTGAAAACTGCCATTATTTTCAACAAAACATGCATCAAAGAAGGTATACTCTGCGCATATTTCTTCTTCTTCTTCTTCTTCTTCTTCTTCTTCTTCTTCTTCTTCTTCTTCTTCTTCTTCTTCTTCTTCTTCTTCTTATTATTATTATTATTATTATTATTATTATTATGATCTGTAAAAATTGATCTGATATCATTATTCCAATCCGATTATTAATAGAGATGCTACAGCCCTTGATTTTTCTCGGATGAAACATACCTTATCATCAAAATAAATTTGAAGATTATTGGGAAAGATTCTTTGAGTGAAAAAGTATATAGGTAGTGGAAAATTTTATCAGCAGAGAGTTTTGATAATACAGCTAAACTTGTAAATTTAATCGTTGAAATATCTGGTTAGTATGTGATTTATGTTTATTTCAGTAAACTAATTTTCAAGGAGGTCACTTAGGCCGGCTTCAGGAATGGCACAGTTATGGAATGTAAAATCATGTAATGCAGTATAATTCCTCTTCAGATACGAGTTCTGTTTTTAATTACACTCGCAGTACGATTCATTCGGTTTTAGGTCTCCTTAATTTTTTTGGGCCAGTATTTCCGGTTTCCCAACAATCATAAACTAGAAAACGACTCTTTAATATAAAAGCTTTGCTATTTGATACACGCGTGACTATTTTTGTGCTTACAAATATTAAACCAAAAAATCTTTTAATATCGATTTCACGTTGTTGGGAATAACTGATAAATTGATAAGTGCATTTCCCCTGCCCTAGATACAGTGATAATGCCGCATTTATTAATCATTGGTATGCTTCCCCTTGAGTGTAAGCATAGTGAATTTGATAATAAGTGATATCTGTTGCTTGATAATTGGGAATATATATGTGTTTATATATATATATATATATATATATATATATATATATATATATATATATATATATATATATATATATATATATATATATATATATATATATATATATATATATATATATATATATATATATACTGTATATATATTCCCAGTCATCAAGCCACAGATATCACTTAATGTCGAACACACACACATGCGTTATTTTTAATTGCACTGGTAATCATGGTCTGCGTATAAATAAATGTTTTCGTAAGTATTTTTAATGAATTAGATTTAAGTAGTTGTGCATTCCAAAAATAAAGCCAGTGCACATATGCTTAAATTAAGCAAACATTAGTTAAGTACTATTTAGCTGAGTCGACATCATAAGCATTATTAGTGATTATATTAAAGCTCGTATTATCGTGACCAGGAGCACTGGTAATCGTATTTGTAAGACTGCATCCTATTTAAACCATGAGAGTTTGCCTGGAGCTCAAGTCAGACAGAATATCGAACAGCTTCCATAGTGAAACTTGTATTATTCTGTGTATCGGAATCCAGCTTCTTTGTAGCCGCATTCAATAGCGTAAATCAATATAATAAAAAAAAAAATCCCTAAATCTTTGTTTTTGGAGGTAACCTCTTCTAGTGAAACACCCGTGAACTGTATTGAGAACCGGGAAAAAAAAGTTACGGAGACAAAGCAGATTTTTTGTGAAATTTTGGACTTAAAGACATATTTCCTCTTGTGGAAATTGCAGAAATCATCAATACCATTCTCCATGCTTTTGGCGTTCGGTTCAGTCATGGTAGTAGATAATACTCTTAGCAACATTACATTGCTTTGCTAACCATCAAAAGCCTTAGGAATGTCATACACTCTATGATTTACTTATATAACCAAAAGTTATTTGATCCTAGAAATTGCTGTGAGAGATTATTGCATTAATCAGGAATACCCTGTAATATCTGCAACTGAATTTATAGCTGAAAAGAACGGAGGGAAAAATTTTCAACGTTACGGGATTGTTTTGAGCAAAGAACAGCAGTGCAAGTGTATAGCCAGCCGGTAGTGACATATCGTATGACAAGTGAGCTTGGATCATATTGTAAAACAATGCTGAGATAATGGTAATTCTCGTTCTTTCTTAGTCGGTAAAGAAATGGAATGATTGGGATATTTATATTCTCTAAGACCCACCTGTCCATACCACAATGGCGTCACCACGAAAAAGCAAGAAGAGTTCCTTCATTACGGAATGTCTTTGAAGATTAGTACAAAGCATATCCAGAATTTGGCCTTATTACCTGGTTAGCAAAGTACGTGGCCTTTGTGCTTCTCACCAATCCGCTCCCCCTCCAAAAAAAAGAAAAAAAATCAACCAAATCAAGATGATAAATCATGGAGGAGACAGGTAGCAGAAGGTTTTATCTGAGGTTGACTGTTTTGTGGTAAAGAAACCGTGTCGGATATGATATGGGAGAGTGAAGCAGGAATTACCAAAGATTCCCTCCCCCCACGAAAAAAATGTAATGATGTCAGTTATAATATACTTTCAAAATCTGCACGGAAGAAAATGAAAATGCGTTGCGTTATAGGAAGGCTAGCAAACTAGCAGAGCTATTTAGAAATCAGAAATAAAAGCTGGCAGTTCGGAGTTACAGAAGGACTACTCAAGACTCGTTGATATCCCAATTATGATAACGCCGATAATGAGGAATGTTTAAGTCGTTGCTTGTGAAAGACAATCTCTTATTATTTTCCATCATTTTTATCAGAGTTTTAAAAAGAAAAGTTACAATTCTTTGGTCATTACAGAAAAATACACTCACATACATACAGTACATACATAGGAAATCTACTCGAGAGGAACTTTCATGCCAATTTTTAATTTTTTTGCAACCTATTTCATTACGTTTTTAACTTGACATATTTTATGCCCTGTTAATTTTACCGCGTACCCCATATAAAAAATGGGAAAAAGCACGTTAAACGAAGAAGAAGAAGAAGAAGAAGAATTTCGTAACTCACAGAAAAGAGACCTCTGTACGAGTTTTTCCGCGGAAACTGCAAGAATGTCGTTTTACTAGAAAATTACATAATTAAAAATCGATAGAGATACGAAGTCACAATGACTTGTTTTTCCGTTTCCGCGTTCGCAAGCGAGATGATATCTCCCTGCATAGAAATGGAGTAATTTTGGAAAAGAGGCAGTATGCTAACTTACAAAAACATTTGGATATCGATCAACGGTTCTCTCGCAGGACGAGAGTAATTTTCATTTTTATATTTATTCGCTTTCCTTTAGTTTGCATACAGTCCGGTGAATGTAAATGATTCCTAAAATGTTGTGTAGTTTGGGATTCGAGTTCGTGTTTATCACTTCTTTTATCCGTTTTTCTTCTTAATTTCTTAGATTGGCGTAGCTAGTATTTGAGGTAAACGTCCCTTCTCATCCTCACCATAACAAGAAAAAATTGTAATTTGTTATTATTTCAAAGATTGTGAGATGCGATTAGTATTTTATTTTTATAGGTATTTTCTTCTCACTTTATTTTCCCAAATTTCTCCTAATATTTTGTGATAAGTAGCTCTTAAAAGTTCTTGGTAATACAAATAGAACACAGTGTATTTTTCTTTCCTAGTATTCAGATTCATATATTGCAGGTATTACTATTTTAAACTGGAATGTTTATAATGCTGAATGACGAAACTTCATTTCGTTTGCTTATGCGTCTCGGAGGCTTCGAGTTCCCCTGTGTTTCGCTCTCAGAACTCAGCAGTTGGGCTCATTACAAGATATAACATTTCGTAAAATTCCAATTTATATCTTGCACACGGTATATTTTTTGGTGTTTGTAGTAAATGAATTCTCTCTCTCGCTTCTACTTCATAAGTGATCTGTCTTCCCCTCATCAGGCCATCTCACAAACTTCATTCTAATATAAACTAATGGTCGGGAGTACATTATCCCATGCTCTTATCTCCCCGGGCCCCCGACATCCTTTCCCCTCCTTATCTTGTACCTTCTCCAAATATTGTCGTGTTTTAACTTATCTACATATATATGATTATCACATGTCGGTTCCGAACGACGACGCTGCTGCAGTTTATAAAATTATTTTCTTTATCATTTGGGCTTTTAGGTTTTTGTGAGTGGTGGTTTAGGGATGAGGAATAAATGATGGCGTATTTATGTATGTGGATGTATACATATTATGCTGGCCTCTCTCTCTCTCTCTCTCTCTCTCTCTCTCTCTCTCTCTCTCTCTCTCTCTCTCTTGTGGCTAATTTTCACTCATGATAGTGGTAGTTCTTAGTTATGTATGTGGATGTATTGCACTTACTGGCATCAGTTTCTCTCTCTCTCTCTCTCTCTCTCTCTCTCTCTCTCTCTCTCTCTCTCTCTCTCTCTCTCTCTCAGGCTAACTTTCGCTCGTGATGTAATGGTAGTTCGTAGTAATGTATGTGGATGTTTGCACTTACTGGCATCAATTTCTCTCTCTCTCTCTCTCTCTCTCTCTCTCTCTCTCTCTCTCTCTCTCTCTCTCTCTCTCTCTCAGGCTAACTTTCGCTCGTGATGTAATGGTAGTTCGTAGTAATGTATGTGGATGTTTGCACGTACTGGCATCAGTCTCTCTCTCTCTCTCTCTCTCTCTCTCTCTCTCTCTCTCTCTCTCTCTCTCTCTCAGGCTAACTTTCGCTCGTGATGTAATGGTAGTTCGTAGTAATGTATGTGGATGTTTGCACGTACTGGCATCAGTCTCTCTCTCTCTCTCTTTGTGGCTAACTTTCGCTCATGATACAGTGGTATTTCGTGAAAGTGAGCACAACCTGCGGAGTCTGATGAAAAAACTGGTGAAAAAATATATTGTTTATAAGAAGAGAAAGTTAAAAGTGAATATTAGCAGTGATGTGGCGATGTTAAATGAAGCTGTTAGTGTTAATAGGGATGACGGAACTTTAGAAGAGGTCGATTCATTTAGGGTCTATATTGTAAGTATTTTGAATTAAATGTAATGGTAATGGAAGGAGAACAGAAGAGATGACTCACAGCGTGTGAAAGGTGGAGGATATAAGGATCCCTGAAGAAGGTTTCAGAGTTCCTATGAAAAGAAAAGTGGAATTTATGAAGGGACTGATGAGGCAAGTCTTCTCTGTGGAGGTAAAATGTCGAAGTTGAATATGAATTAATAACAGATGTGGAAGCTGTTGAGATGGATTTTGTGGAAGTGTATGTGGTTCAGTGTTCAGAGACGATTTGGTTACATGCAGGGAAGTGGATTGCACTCCGCTGGCGTAGGCAGCTTGCACAACAATAGGCAATGAAACTGGTGCACAGTAGTTTAGATCATTCAGCCTCTTATCTACAATTTGACACAGTTTTCAAAGAACACGAGCTAACCCATTTTTTACTTTTGGGGATTTCATACCTCTTCCTTCCTCTTTCAGTGTACCAATTTATTCAGGGACATGAATGCTACTATCTTTCAAGAATCGCAGAGATTCTTATTGCAAAGCATTGAGTCTCAAATGCTTCAGAGAATACTCAAAGATTCTGATATAAGCTTCCTTACTAGATCATTGGGTAACACTTTTTTTTTCTTTTCCATTTCCTGATGATTTAGCCATTCTTAATTCTCCTCTCCCAAGTTTTCTCATTTCTTTAACTTTGGATAGCTTACTTTTTATTCCGTTCCCAAAGTTTCTACTGAATCATATCAGTCTCTTTTATCCCTGTTCATATTTCGGTCATCCTCTGTTATAACACAGGAAACGCTAGTGTTCAATTTCATTAACTGAAATTGTGGTACTGAAAGGAATGATTAACAAGGTGATCAAAATAACAAGTAACAAAGTAATTCAGATAGAGATAAAGTGAGTGCAACAAGCAAAGAGTTCTCATATCAAGAGCAACATGCAAATTGCTAGTTATGTTACAATTAAATAACTATCATAAGCAGTATGATGATCAATATTTAATTACTGAAAATGAGGAATAAATGACAATTAACTAAACTACGGAGGTGGTACAGGTATTTTTCGTGACCTTTTATGCATCTGTCATCTTGATGCTTACTAGCAAATAATAATAAATATTTTTTCATTTGAAGAATTGTAATTCCCTTAATATTTCTGGCACAGCTTCAGAAATATGGTTTCACAGTCCGTAGCACAATTTAAAATTACCTACGATAAAGTTTATTTCCTAAAAGCATATATCACAAAGAGAAAGGTAGAGTAAAGGATTCAGTCTAGTCCAAGTTGGAATTGAGAGCTAGATAATTAATCCAGACAACCTTTGGTACAATATGTTCAGCTCTGTTGGGTAGTTACTAGCAGACATCAGAACAGTGCTTCATCCAAGAATGAATGAATTTAAAATAAATCTGAAGAAGCTGCTCACGTCAGAAATATGATGAGGTCTTTCAGTAGGTTTTGAAAGGATCACATTACAGATACTTCAGGTACTTACCATGTGAGCAGCTTCTTCTGATTCATTTTAAATTCATTCGTTTTTGGAGGAAATCTTTGCTTCTAAACCAAAAATGCAATTATATTCGAAGAGTGTCTCCCTTCCGAATTCTCAGGCATTACGTGGAGGGAGAGTGACCGATAGATGAGAGGAAGAGTAGGAAATTATTCATAAAACTACTGAAATGAAGACAGTTTTTATGCCTTATGTAGAAATGACATCCATTTCTGTATTGAGAGAAACAAAATTGAACAAGATTGATAACAAGCTTATGATGATGGTAGAGAAGGAAAGGTAGGTTGCCAGAAAGAATGAACTTATATTCATATGAAAGGGTAGGCAAAATTTGAAGTAGATATTAAAGGAAAGAGTGCAGAAAGAAACATATGTTTCCGTGCTCCACTAGAGTTAGGGAAAATTAAGTTCGAAGAGAAAAGGAGTGAAGCCATAAGGAAATAGTTCGATGGATACGACCTTATAATAGACTCTCCAAATTCTTGAACATCGAAACCAGTGCCGTAAGATCCTTAAGTTTTCTGAGGGAGGATCTTGCTTGACTGGTGATCTAAGAGAAGACTTAAAGATTCAACTAGTTTTGGAGGACGAACACTTAGCAAATATACAGTAGGTATTAAAATGTGAGGTGGAGTGTAGTGTAGAGCAGTTACCTCTTTTTAAATAAAAACAATACAGGGCATGTTTTGCAGGAGGATGAAAGACATTCTTGTGGATAATGTGAGAAGACAGAAAAAATAGGGCAAATTCATCTGCGAACTTGTGGGAAAGCTGTGGAGCGATGTCGTTATGATCTTTTACCTTTTATCTATTTAACATGTATCCGCTTACATTAGTTGTAATATCTATTTTTCTATATAAAATGTTTAATCTGTTTGCTAAAAGAACTATTTTTGAATACATTGTATATTGAAGACAATATTGATTGTATTAAAGAAAGTGTTTAGAGGTAGAATTTACAACAAAAGATATTGATAATGTAGAAAAAGTACAGTCAAATTTAAATTTGTAATACATCTGAAAAAATTATTTTTTAGGTAAAATGAAAAAGCATTCAGATTACCAAGATAATATGTAACGCTGTTTTAAAAGTTAAAAATAAAGGTCTTGAAATTCATCAAAGTGTATAATTTAATCACATTGCCTATATATACATGATCGCACTCACATACATAACTGTAATCGTTATTGAATTTGAATGCATAAGCGTGCACAAACATAGACATCCGGGACATTCTCACGTCCTTTGGTCTGATAAGAATCAATTTATGAATATGTGAATGACGTACGTAATAGGAGGCGGATGTGGATCTTCTGTCGGAAACGGGGATGAACAGAGTTGTCGCGGTGGAAATTACATTTTAGTATTGCTTCTTAGTTCCTCGTTGGAGAGTCGGTAGAGTTCTCGGCTAGCACTCTGCTAGACCCGAGTTCGAGTCTCCGGCCGGCCAATGAAGAATTAGAGGGATTTATTTCTGGTGATAGGAATTCGTTTCTCGGTATAATGTGGTTCGGATTCCACAATAAGCTGTAGGTCCCGTTGCTAAGTAACCAATTGGTTCTTAGCCATGTAAAATAAGTCTAATCCTTTGGGCCAGCCCTAGGAGAGCTGTTAATCAGCTCAGTGGTCTGGTTAAACTAAGGTATAACTAACTCGTGGTTGCTTGATTTTTCTTGTCACACTTTAGATTATGCAAAGCGAAGGAGAGTTTTGTGTGGGAATGTTTTAGTGACTTATGTAGTCTGAGTTTTTTACCTGAACGTATTACCTGTGGACATTTTAACCGTTTAGTCTGGAGTTTTTACCTCGTAAAGGCATTACCTGTATTATTTAACTGTTTTCTATTGTTCACATTGGCAATTTATAGCCACTTATGACATTGCTTTGTAGTGCGCGCTGATTTCAGAATTTAATACATGGGGATGAATGTAAGTAAGAATTTGTTTTTCTCAGAATTTTTACTTAGAAATTGTTTTATTAAGAAACTGATAGAAAATGTTTTTACTAAGAAATTGTTTCAGTGTAGGATTTGTCATCATAAATTAATGTTCATTCACAGTTTTTCTCGCAGCACGAGTATTCTTTCTCAAAGTGCAACCCAATGGACTTGTTTAAGCACTGACATGTTAGCGTCAGTGACGTATCACGTGTGTGTAACACTCCAAGTAGAAAATTATAGGTCAGTCAAATAGATTAAACGGGCGATTTGAATAACGCTTCACTTAAAAAGCCATCATTAACAGGGTCCTTCTCTGCTCGAATGATAATATGCTGGAAGCCCAGTCGACCGTACATCCATAAAACGATCTCCCTGAAAAAAAAGGAGAGAGAGAGAGAGAGAGAGAGAGAGAGAGAGAGAAGTACTTCACGGTGGGTCTCAGTTGCCCCTACCGGTTGTCATGCCACCCAGTGAGAGTGAGTGCTCGGCGGAAAAGATAGAATTGAGTGTTTTTGTTATCATTATCGTCGTTACGAGAGGAAGGAGGGAACGGGAGGAATTCCCTCGACTTGAAGGATGGGAAGGATTCGGGATAAGACGGAGGGAAGGGCGAAGTCGGGTTTGTAGAGTCCTTTCAGTCAGAGATGTTTATGTCCTGGCTTCGATGTCTTTTGAGAATTGTTTGACGTTATTTACTGATTATTTTTATCATCAAGGCATTTAAAGCTAATGGCGCCCCGAGTGTTGGCTGCGGGGAGTTTTATGTAAATACGAGTAAGGCAGCAAAAATCTCTCTCTCTCTCTCTCTCTCTCTCTCTCTCTCTCTCTCTCACATGTTCACATGCCTAAGAGTTGCTCGTTGACTTTTGCACCGTTCTCGGATAGCACTCTGCAGGACGCGTTCGAATCTCTGTGCATTAATGAAAATTAGAGGAATTTATTTCTGGTAATAGAAATTCATTTCTCGCTTCAATGTAGTTCGGATTCCACAGTAAGCTGTAGGTCCCGTTGCCAGGTAACCAATTGGTTCTTAGCCACGTAAAATAAGTCTAATCCTTCGGGCCAGCCCTAGGAGAGCTGTTAATCAGCTCGGTGGTCTGGTTAAACTAAGGTATACTTAACTTTAACATGCCTGTAAGGAAAAGAAGTCAGTGTAAAATTATGTTCCTAACGTTTGCTAAAGAGCGAATTTAGTTGAACTAAGATGACAAAGAATGAAAACCATTAGATTTTAAATAACGCGAACAGCTGGATTTAAAATGACGTAGAGGTAATAATTGATTCGTGAAGTTTTTATCAGCCTCATTTTACACTGAAATGTCTGATGGAGTTGGAAGAACAATGGAAACTTGAGGGCCCAGCCTTGTATGAAAAAGAAGAAGAAAAATGTGATATAATTATAATCACAGGTAAACGTTGACTCTTGGTGTGCACTTCTTTGTAGAATACAAATAGGGTTTTACGGGGACTTCCCGTTATTGGGTAAACTTGTGGATTAGGCCTTTTTCATTCTGTATAATTAAAGAATTTCAATATGTATCCAAATATCTGCCTTATTTATATATCTATCTGTAAACATTATGTATATAGTATTTATTATTTCCAGTATTCATTTATAAACATTATGACTTTTTCAGCATATATATATATATATATATATATATATATATATATATATATATATATATATATATATATATATATATCACATGTACCGTATGTATATATATACACTATATTATATATATATATATATATATATATATATATATATATATATATATATATATATTATAAAATAATTTCAAAAATAACAGCTAATAGTCACTGACTTATTCACACTTAAACTGCTGTAAACTTCACAGCATTCCTGTATATCATATGCTTCGTAAGACTCACCAACATAACATTGAACCCCCTTGCACAAACTACACCTCTGCCGAGTCTGTTATTTCTCGGCTACACTCTGCTGTGGCCCGAGTTTGAGTCTCCGTACAAATGAAGAATTAGAGGAGTTTATTTCTGGTGATAGAAATTCATTTCTCACATAATGTGGTTCATATTCCACAATAAGCTGTAGGTCCCGTTGCTAGGTAACCAATTGGTTCTTAGCCACATAAAATAAGTCTAATCCTTCACATCAGCCCTCATATGGAGAGCTGTTAGTCACCCAGTGGTCTGGTTAAACTAAGGTATACTTAATTTTGCCTGAAGCTTGGATGCACTCTCTTGCGACCCGGCTTTTCCATTACCTATTTCAGTTCATGTACCCATCATTTTCTAAGCCTTCCTCTCCTTCATTCTTTCCTTAAGATCCAACAATTTCACAATATTCTGATACATCCTGTCACCTACGGTAACGCTATAACCAGTCTTGGGTTTGTTTATGTTTCATGATCTGTCAGTTAAACAGTTTTTCTGTACAGCTTTCATCTTATATCATTCGCTTCAACATCCACACTTCACTTCCATGGAGGAGAATTGGTTTCTTATGCACACATCCTGCTATCTTTCTTGCTTCAGCCACTCTGTAACTCACCCCTTTTCTCATCTCGACATCTTGTGAAATTTTTACATGTAAATATTAAAAGGAATCTACTGCTTCCATTCTCTCAATGAAATATTTACATGCAAATACTGAAAGGAATCTACTGCTTCCATTCTCTCAGTGAAATATTTACACGCAAATACTAAAATGAAATCTATGGCTTTCATTCTTTCAGTGAAATATTTCCATGCAAATACTGAAAGGAATCTACTGCTTCCATTCTCTCAATGAAATATTTACATGCAGATACTGAAAGGAATCTACTGCCTCCATTATCTCACCTTCTATATTAACAATGTGTGTTCCTTCTTGTAGTGCACATGTACCATACTAACCTCGCTCTTCTTACCCATACTTGCTTAATCTTTAGCTGATTTTTCTAGTGGCTCTTTTCTGTCCCCGAATGGTACTGTATCATTATTAGACATCAGCTATTCCCATCTCATTCACTACCCACCTCCTTATCCCACAGCTCTGCACCTGCTTCTTCTGTTCTTTCTCTGACTTCTTGCATCATTCCACCCAATAAGCCACGATAGTCAGCAGAGTGTACTCCATATCATTTATTTTCGGGACCTCATTTATTTTACCTTTCAACCAACGAGCGTTTGACTTTATTGCCTAAAGTTCAGGATTCATTCTTGTTGCAAAGATACAAAGAAGAAATTTTCTCTTGGTATTTGGGAGGATTATACTACTTGCAAAATAGGATAAAGGATTTATGAAAATTTGCTCCGGAATGAAAGAAACAGACTGTTCAGCCCTATGACTGAAAGTCCTTGTAGAAATCGGTAGGTATTAAAAAACAATTTGAAAAGAGAAAATGCTAATGAAAAATATTAGGTTATGGGATAGTTTTGAGTAGATGGAGGATTATTTTAATGTACATAATGTTAAATTAAGAGAATAGAACGTATTTGATCATTACTTGTTTGGAGCGTATTTACTACAGAAGGTACTTTCATTTTGAGAGGAATGGTTTAGGACGAGGTTATGAGTCAAGTTAAGAATATCGTAGTAGGTGAATGAAGAACACACTTACGTTCAAGACACCAAAGTAGGAGCCTGATGCAGAGTATGTCGAATTCAAGGATAGAGTCATTGAGGTGCGTGGATAGCTGTAGAAAGTAGGAAAGAGGAATAAGTAAATTACTTGATAGGATAGCGAGATGGAAAATTCAGTGAGTGAGAAAGGGAAATTCCAGGTCAGTAACATTTCAGATAAGAATAAGAAGCGAAATCAGAGAAAGAGTAAGGAAGTTAAGTTAATGAACGATAGACTTTTGAAAATTCTGTGAATTTCACAGTCTGTGGAAAAGGAGAGAGAGAAACCTAAAAAGGTCTGTTCAGATGAATTTACAGGCGTAAGAATAGTAAGGAAGCACTTTAATATAGGACAGATATGTAACAATGATACTGGTTATATTTGGGGGTTGGAACTTATTGGCAAAAGGCTAACGAACCTTCTTTGCAGGCTTGTATTGTTTTTTTGTGCACAGGGGGTCATCCTTGATTCATGAAGACAGTAAAGCACTTCTCTTTCTCTGGAACTAACGCTTCTTAAGGCATAATTGCATTTATTATATATATATATATATATATATATATATATATATATATATATATATATGTACATATATACACACACACACACATATATATATACATACATATATATATATATATATATATATATATATATATATATATATATATATTACAGGACCTCATTGAAACTGGATGGTATCCAGCGGAATTATTTATTCAGAAAATTACAAGCTTTCCAGGACTGACAGTCCTCATTGTCAGGTATCCGTAGAATGACCGGACACATAGTCCAGCTGTATTTATATCTGTGTATGGGAGTGGATTAAAGTCCTTGTTCCTGTTATTACCTTTCCTCTCTTGTGTGGTCCCGCCCTCGTGACCTTGACCTTTCTCTGCCGGCTGCTCCTGACTGGTACGTTGGTAAACAGGAAGTTACATCTAATCTTGTAAATTTACAATCTTTTACGTTCTTCTATAAGGTTCAATGGAAATCCGCTAGATACCATCCAGTTTCAGTGAGGTCCTGTTAGTAATTGTATTAATGCACAGAACAATTGTGTAAGTGATAAAGTTTTATATATATATATATATATATATATATATATATATATATATATATATGTATGTGTATATATATATATATATATATATATATATATATATATATATATATGTATGTATGTATATATATATATATATATATATATATATATATATATATATATATATATATATATATATATATATATATATATATATATATATATATATATATATATATATATATATATATATATATATATATATTATATATTTTCTTTCGCATTTCTGTGTGTATTAAACTTTCAAAAATGGAAACAGTAATATTCACGGTACATATTTACACGTTCCATTAGAGGGGATGGAAAATATGTTTGTATCTCCCAAGTACGGAAGGACTGCCAGATGTGTGGAGTGATATTTGACAGTTTTCGTCAGGGCACATAGCAGTATATGTTTTGTTCCTCTGTGTTTTTCTTAATAAAACTAACATTTCTGTTCGAATTACCAGTAACAAATAACTCGGTTCAGTAACGTTGTCATTACAGTACGCAGATTATAGGCTCTGGCCCCGTACCAAATTGTACATAACGGCACCGTTGTTTCAAACGAGGAACAGTAAGGTATGATAAATTGAGTAATGATAGGATGTGGAAACAGTAGATAATGATGCCAGCTGTCTGTTAGGTATCATGTATACATGCAAAAGAATCATTGCTCGATGATGAAACAGTTATGAGAAACCGAAGAGTATTTCAGATATATATATATATATATATATATATATATATATATATATATATATATATATATATATATATATATATGTATATATATTTATATATATGGGTATGTATGTGTGTGTGTGTGCGCGCGCGTGCGCTTGTATGTGTATGTACGTTTGTATTCATATTTATGACAGATAGGCCTATTCATTTTGAAGGGTTAGCTTCAAGAGTTGCCTTGTTATATCTCATTTAGTACTTTGGGATGAGGATATTAACCACATGTACATTTTTGTCATATCTGGAAACTACTATAACCGACTAATTACCAGGAATATAATTGATTATTTTGATTACTGAAGGTATAATGAATTTAATGTAACCCTCCCACACCCTTCGCCGTTGTCTGAGATTCAAACAGATTTTTCCTCCCACTGTTTTTGTTCTCTTAAACCTTCTGTAACTGACTTGCATTATCAGGATCACTAGAATGACCCTTCGTCACTTGGTGATCTGATTTGTAATTATGTCCGTGTTCGTTCAGATAACTCTGGAACGTGATTAGTTTTCGTATGTGCACCCTTTCAGAAATGTAAAGATCTTTACAGGCCGTACTATCGCATTTAAGTTCGTCAGTATTAAACGACAGAGAAATAGTGAGAGGCCTCGTGATGATTCATGGCAAAAAACAGAGGAAGATGGCAGGATGAAAAAATGATAATAGTTATATTTTTATTTTTATCTGTATCAGAGCTAATTATAGAAATTTTTGATCGCCAAATATTTTGAAATATTTTGAAATTACAAATACGTAATTTACTTGTACTCTAAAACAAATATAAATAGATATAGAACTATTTTTCCCATATTGTATTATAAATGAACTTCTGTCTTTATGTATCCCATGCTTTAGAGAAATAGGGATAAGAACAGTGATTGACAGGGGGCGACGCTCAATCCAGAGGGAAAGCTTTACTCTGCAGTTGGGTTAAAAATGCTTATGATACGCCAACATGAGACTAAATCCTCGCTGATGAACCATTTTCTTATATCTAGACCAACTTAAAATAATGTAGTGTATTCGTTACAGAACTTCTGTTTCCTGACGCATTCCCGTCTTCTTTGTTATGAACTATGTAGAGAATTCATGCATTTATAGCCTCCAGTGCACTGTGTCGGAGCACATTCTTTTTATGACGGTGTAAATCCAAACAAGGAAATCTTTATGAAGAAACTGAATTCGGTAAAAAATAAAAAGCGATTTGAATAGATGGTCTGACTTAGCTTAGTATTAAAAACAAAAAATGTGGGACCCAGCTCCTATGCTGAAAATTTACTTTAAGATACATCTGGGAACTGAGGACGTCATCTCACGATATTAGAGGCAGTCAGAATAAAGAAACTACTGAGTTCTTGCCATTTTTGCTAAATTACAACGTTCAGAGTGTTGTTTTCACAGTGTTTGAGAACTTAACATACTGCAACCTCTATCATTCTTAGTAGCGGGACAGAAAAGATAATAACGTACAAATTGAAAAACTGAAGACGCGGCACATGTAGCTTAGACCATTTTCGATATCCCGGGCAAATCTGGGCCGTATTCGTTTTGGATACCCTTAGATGTCCCTCCCTCCTTAGATAGAAGCTTCTCTCTCTCTCTCTCTCTCTCTCTCTCTCTCTCTCTCTCTCTCTCTCTCTCTCTCTCTCTCTCCATTCTTTGGTTACCTGTTGCAGTTGGATATGTTAAGAAAACATCCGCTATATAAATTTTCTGGTAAAAATCTCTTAGTACCAAATGAGCTCTACAGGGCAAAGCTTGTGAATATACAGAGGAATCTATGTAGTATAGCGAGTATTTCTTGATTGAGCAGCAAAACGTTCATAACAATTGGATAGCGTTGTAGGGAGTTAACTTAGGATTAAACGGCATGGAGTCGTTTAGAGAATGTGAGTTAAGAATACCTGTACAATAATTTATTTTATTTAGAATGTTGTTAAATTAACGACTTGGTCTTTGGAACCTATGACGATAAGCGAAAAGTGGATTCATGTTCACTTTTTAATATAACTTTGTATGAAGTTGCTACTTGTTTGTAATAAACATTTTTAATTATTTTTTTATTTAGCATTTTCAGGTGGCATCATGCCTACAGATGGTGCTGGTATGATTTTTTCTTTGCAGACGATAGATAACTGCGTAAAAAAAATATAAATGAAATAAGAGCCTCCAAAGACACCATAGTGCTGCATCACCCTGTGTCTGCACTTTCCAAGAACCTCCAACATGTTCCTTGTCCTTGTGAGTACTCATAGAGTGGAAGCCTGTTGGGCCTTTGCCTAACAGGCCATAGCCTATCAGAAACCCATAATTTGTAACCCTGCAAGGCCATAGCTTTTCAGGATCCTATTGTTTAGAAGTGCATAGGATTATAACCTATTTGGGCTTCATAGTAGGGAAGGTGTAGGGCTATAGCCTATTAGACTGCATAATTTGGAAGCATATAGAGCCATAGCCTATCAGAACCCCCATAGTTTGAAACCCTGAAGGGTCACAGCCTATTAGAAATCCATAGTTTGGAAGCATGATAGCCTATTAGATGCTCATGGTTTGGAAGCATGTAGCTCCATAGGCTATCAAGAATCCAGTGGGGAAGCATGTAGGCCCATAGCCATAAGAACTCCATAGTTTGAAAGCAAGGCGTTCAAGTGCTTGTTTAGAAACCCATAGTTTGGAAGCATGTAGTGCCATATCATGTCAGGAACCCATAAGGCGGAAGCGTGAAGGGCCTCTCCGTTGTTACAGGTTACTCCAAAAGATTTGACAACTAGCTTTTTGGAACAGCCATGGAATTTGTAAGATTTCGAGAGATTATTCCCTTTCACAGAAGGTGAAGATTAACTCTTAAATATTATTACAGTTTTTGTAGAAGAAATGAATATGGACTCAAGTATTTCATGAAACAGAATTATCCTAGTGGTGGTAATAGATGTTGTTTCGTAAAAAAATAGGTAAATAAATAAAAATTACCCTTTTTTTTTTGGCAAGGTTAATGCGTTCGCTGGCGTGAGAGGTTTTTCAGGTTGCTTGCATTTTATCATACTTCCGTGCTGAAAAGCTGTAAATACATATCATCTCTTTTTATCTGTATTCATAGAAACAAAAATGGAAACGTAAAAACTGCAGAGATCCTTAACGATTTTTTTACTGTACGCACCGTCAAACGAAGCGGTTTGCCACAGCAGTTCTCATTCCAATAATGTTGATAACATCTATTGAGAGTTTATTATTCACAGCTGCTTCCCCCAGTTCACAAAGCACTTACCCATCGGCAGGTAAATATCGCAGCTAGGTATTCAACACTTTACCCAGCTCGCACTTATCGCCTCTCCTCTGACACTGATGCGTGTAAAATGAAATTCATATCGGAATCAGAGATAATGTCACTGACATTGTCAGATACGTCAACACAACTCGAGTAGATAAGTACTGTTTGTGTTGGTAATTTATGTAACAATTTCTAAAACACTTCTCTTTCCTGAAAATGTCAGTGATAGGACCACGAGAGAGAGAGAGAGAGAGAGAGAGAGAGAGAGAGAGAGAGAGAGAGAGAGAGAGAGAGAGAGAGAGAGATAGTAGACGTAGAAATGTTTTGAATGCATGCACGGTTTTAGAATATTTAGTGATTGTAAGTTTTTACATGCGGCACAATATGCACAGAATATTATGCTGTACATTGTACATCTTGGCAGTATTATTATGTTTACAAGATATTATATATATATATATATATATATATATATATATATATATATATATATATATATATACATACATATATACATATACATACATATATACATATACATATGTATATTGTATATATACAGTATATATGTGTGTATGTATATATATATATATATATATATATATATATATATATATATTTACATTATATATATATGTATGTATTTATACATACACATGTATATATATGCACATACATCTCTTCAAGTCCTTCCAGCTCCTCATTGTTACCTGTTGAGTCCATTCATTCCTCGGTCTTTTTTCTTATCTATCAAAGTTGTGACAATCTGTTTTCCTTTCTCTGACTTCTCTCATCACTCCAGTCGTAAGCTCAAATGTTTAGTGGAAACGACATACCTTTGTATGAGACCAACGTTTTGGACCAAACTAATTTCTCTCACAAGTATATTTTCCTAATGCGATTTGTGTGTTTTTTTTTATCCGGGAAGTTTTTTCTAACTCTTACAAAAGTCCTTCTACACATTGATATTGTTATTTCTTCAACAGTACATAGTTCTCTCTTAAGTTTTCTTAGTCATGCAGTTTTTTTTTTACTTTTAGAATTGCCACATAAGTGTTTGATAGTAAACACTTCATCCACACATCCTCCTCTTTGTCGAAACCTACTGTTCTTCAAGAATCAGTGCCTCTGTTAAATGTCTTATTCCTCAGTGAAAAGTTTCACTTATTCATCCTCAGGAATATTCATTCTCAAGAATACTAAGTAATGTTGAAGTCCGTGACTTATTTCCACTGAACCCCCCCCCCTCCCTTATACAAAGGAATAATTATTCATATTGCCCATCTGTCAGCCACTATACCTTGAGGCCAGTAGTACACACTATTTTATGTTGAAGGTATCTGAAAAAAATCTACAGCATTCTCTTCTTTGGTATGAAAATCACCAAATGGCTGGGCCTCCTTTCCTGCTCCCTTTCTTTAATCTTGGCGTCCAACCTCTCTAACTGTTGCCTCTTGGTGCAGCTGAGGAATTTTCACCTGTCTCCACCTTTCGATCCTTGTACTTCATCTCTTTTATATTTTTACATGTCTCTCTCTCTCTCTCTCTCTCTCTCTCTCTCTCTCTCTCTCTCTCTCTCTCTCTCTCTCTCTCTCTCTCTCTGCCCAACCATTCCAGTTTCCACTTTTCACTGTCGTAAGCGCTGAATGGCAGAAAGTGGCCTATTGCTTAACTTGACAGCCTAAATTTCATAAAAAAAAAACTCCAAACGAATGGGTATAAAACTTTGTTTTTCGTTACGTTTGGCAACATTGGTACAGAGTATGAATCAGCAAGCCCAGTGTTCCATTTCGTTTGGAGTTTTTTTTTATGAAATTTAGGCTGTCAAGCCAAGCACTGGGCTACTTTCGGCCATTCAGCGCTTACGACACTGAAGAGTGGAAACTGGAATGGTTGGACAACAAAGAGAGAGAGAGAGAGAGAGAGAGAGAGAGAGAGAGAGAGAGAGAGAGAGAGATCTAAAAAATAAAGGAGATTAAGTACAAGGATCCAAAGATGGAAATGGATGAAAATTTTATAAATATATATATATATATATATATATATATATATATATATATATATATATATATATATATATATATATATATATATATACAGTATATACAGTATATATATATATATATATATATATATATATATATATATATATATATATATATATATATATGTGTGTGTGTGTGTGTGTGTGTGTGTGTATAAATGTGTGTGTATAAATGTGTGTGCGTGCGTGCGTGTGTGTGAGTTAGAGAGAAAGTAAGCATCACAGTATTGTTATTCAAGTTGCTGAAAGTTTGTTAGATTTGCTTTCATTAAAATTTGACGTGATGATACTCTTTGTTGGTTTTTTTACTATTACGTTTTGTTTCCACATACCCAAGTGCACACGTATGCACATCCATTATATATATATATATATATATATATATATATATATATATATATATATATATATATATATATATATATATATATATATATATATATATATATATAATGTATATGTGTGCGTGTGTGTGCTAAGAAAGAAGAGAGAGAGAGAGAGAGAGAGAGAGAGAGAGAGAGAGAGAGAGACTGCAGAATTTTTTGTTAAATAAGACTTTAATAAATAGGTTAAAATTAGTTAGCCCTCTGATTTTTTATTTTCATGGTTTTAATGTATTTATTTAATTTTTACATTTAATTTGTACTTTCTCATAACATATCAGTCTGAACGTTGATATCATTCATTAGTTTTACTTTACTCTAAGATGGTATTATGACGTCAAACGTGTTGGGAAAACTTCATGAATTATTTTTTTAGCGTCGGCGTTATGATTGATAATATTTGAGTTCATCATCATAGTTGTGTTTATGTCCTTTTGACGGATAACTACATTGACGGATAACTTCATTTCATTTTCCTCTATACATAAGGTAACCTATTCATTGTATTCAATATATTGCTATGTTGATTTATAGAAGTTTGGCGATTTCTATTGCTGTTTATGTTGCCACCCCACTGCGAGTATTACTAATATTTCATTTCAGATGGTATTTACTAAAGATTTCTGTGGTTATTGCTTCAATTTTAGTTTCCTCTTCTCATAATAGCCTTGAAATATTTTTTTTAAAATGGGCTACCAAAAAAAAAGAAATTGAATTGAAATTTTTTGCTCGATGTTTTCCCCTTAGTTTTTTTTTTTTCCGAGATTTTACTTCACTCTCTTTGGAGGTCGACCTTGGAATCGTCCGTCTCATTCAAGAAGTTAACCTCCAACTTAAGGTCTGGTTCCTCATTCACTCTTTCCTCGGCGAAGATGATTGTTGTCTTGTCGGAGGCATAAGATCAAAGGCGATTTCTGAAACTTAGAACTTGCTGTTCTTCCGTGAAAAGATCAGAGAGCCGTACTGACAGTATCCTTTATTCCCGCTCTTGTTGTCATGCCCGAACTGCAGCCTTCCATCCATCTCCCGTTTTTTATGTGAGGATCAACTGTCGTTTTGATGAATTCTGAATGTTTCGTTAGCCTTATCTTTATGCCCATTAAAGATACAGATGGCTGCAGTTACTTGATTGCAATCGCGCAATTCTTGCATTGGTACATATTATATTCTGTTATTGTGATATAAATTTGAATTTTATTTCAATGAGGCGTTCCCACCTCATGCCTAATGAAGGTGCGGCCCGAATTTGTGGCCGGCCGTCGGGATTCCTGTGTCGTTGTTGAAATATATTTAAACTGATAACTAGCCAATAAAATCCTCATTAGGTAATTTTAACAGTACGGTTAAACACGAAAAGTGGGGTTTATGGATCGTATATTATTTCTTTGTATTCGTTATTCAGATGAGGTATTACAGTATTTCGGGGTCCTGCATTTGAATAATACCACATACTTTCTCCCTACTCTTCCTGGATTAAAATTTACGTGATATAAAGTCTCCTAGATCTGAGCCATTTTTTTTAGAAGAAATCGGAATTTTTTAATATTTTTTCGTATTCCACCTTTGTTGTTTATGAACATATATCTAATGCAACATTAAAGAGTTTTTTTTACATTAAAAAGTAATATTTCAGAGGTAATCTTTGCCTCCTGTCAAAGGCAATGAATACCTTTTGTTGAGCTTTCATATTTGAAGCGTATATGACAATAAACCACATTTCCAACAGTACATGCGTATCCCCTGTCCTATATTCTTCCTCACTCGTTCTGACTGTATTCACAATAAAAATTTCAACGTTTGAAATTATTATTTTTATCAACAGTAACACAGAGGTAAGAATAGCAAACACCGGTACTTCCGCCGCTTGGTGAAGTTCACACCATGCAAATCGAGATGAATACTAATATTTTGTTTCTGATGTCTTGCAAGAACAATTTAGTTGGTGAATGGGTGGAAATAATATGTCTGGGTTTTAGATTGATAAATTGAGTGTGGATCAATGCTAGGTAAATATTCTTATTGGTGTTTCTTTAAGTGATTTATTTTTTCTTGCTTCTCTGCTCTGTAGGTACAGATTTCGACTTTTCTCTAGTGTGGATGTTTCTTTAAATGATTTATTTTTTCTTGCTTCTCTGCTCTGTAGGTACAGATTTCGACTTTTCTCTAGTGTGGACAAGAGTTTACAACTTGAAGAATTAACATCAGTGTTGATGCAATGGATAGGAGCAAAGAGAACAAAAACTTCGTAATTTCCTTTATCTTTGTATTTTATTTTTAAAATTTACCTTTTCGGTAAAAACGTTATTAGGTCCCTGACTGTTGTGAAGCCTTGTTTCCACCTTTCTCTGCAAATGTCTGTCATGTTTCGAGATGGAAATTTATTATGGCATGCATGCAACGGCGTTTATTATTTGAATATATTAAAGAATCTACTGAATAGGTATCCTTTTAAGGAGGAATTATATTTTGGTGTTAATTATTCACTTTTTAGTTTTCTGTAAAAGAAAACTATTGAGATGGCTATAAGTCTGTCCGTCCGTACTTTTTTCTGTCCGCCTTCAGATATAATAAACTACTGAGGTTTGAGGGCTGTAAATCGATATGTTGATCATCCACCCTCCAATCATCAAACATACCAAATTGCAGCCCTCTAGCCTCAGTAGTTTTTACCGTATTTAAAGTTACAGTTAGCCATGATCGTGCGTCTAGCACTGCTATTGGTGCCAACCACATAGGCCATCACCGGGCTGTTGCTGAAAGTTTCAGGGGCTACAGCTGAGATTTCATGGGCCGTGACTGAGTTTCGTACAGCATTATACGCTGTACAGAGAACTCGATTACGCCGAAGACACTTCGGCGCACTTTTTACTTGTTTATACTTCGTTTCACCCGCGGGCTAAATGGATTGTCTACATCCCTAACGAATACGAGGGATGTTAGTGTCGCTTTTGAATAAGTGTTTAAACGCAGTATTTATCTCCAAATACTTTGCCATGGGCGTGACGCTCTCGTGCACTTCGTGCAGACGACTTGAAATAACGGCAGCAGTGAAAACTTATCCTATCGCAGGACAGTAATCAAAAAGGTTTTTTTGATACGATGATGTTACAGAAAACGACACCGCAGCTGCAGCACCTGGAGAGTGAACGGGCTCCATGAAGCGAGAAGCACTTCAGAGACTTGTTATCTTGGCCGCCTTTCGTGCTTCACCTGCGAATAGAGTATCCCGCTTCAATTACGACCCTGATTGCATCAGCAGTTCAGAGAGCAGATCGATGGAATGTACAGTATATCGAAATTGGTGATGGATTTTGTGCTCGTCAGATATTTGATTGACAGGTAAAGAAGGTTTTGATGTAATGTTTTATGGAAATACGAAAATGTATGAAATAATACAGGTCAGACTTCAAAGGAATGGAGATAGATTGAGTTTTTGCATTCGTTTCGTTGAGGGTTGGGCCGAGGGTTGCGAAATATGAGGCGTTACTCAGACTTGGAACAGAATGGATAAAAAAAAAAATTTATGACAATTTGGATGGATAAATATCAGCAACGTCTTGCTTTCTTTTTTTTATCATTAACGTTAACTCCTTTCTTTAACATAAACTTCTCCTTCCAGATAATAAACCTCTCTCTCTCTCTCTCTCTCTCTCTCTCTCTCTCTCTCTCTCTCTCTCTCTGTGTGTGTGTGCGCGGAAAAATAAAAGCGAAAGTTATAGTTCGACTTCTACCGTACAGAATAATTTTTTCCTAATAAAAGCATCAGATTTTTACCTAAAGAAACATTCGAGTAAACAGTGAGTATCCATTTAACCTAGATTTATCAAACTTCCACAGAAGAGTATATTATGCATTGTTTCTATTATATTTGTGCAATGATTTTATGACCGGGTACTCAAATGTTGTCATTCCTACATTTATTTGACTACCCAAACAAATTCTCTCTTAACATTTCGTTTTGACGTTTTGCAGTATAATTGACTTCCTTATACCTGACTGTATAAAGGAAGTTATTAATTGTACGCTGTATCACAGTGAAGTCTTTGTAAGAGGAAATATGTTGAGTGTGGTACAATATTAAGGTTTCATTATTTAGTTAATTTCATTTGAAATTAGGTAGTTGTATTTATCAGTTCTTTTATATATCTGCCTAGATATCTATTTATATATTTTATTGAATTATTCAGACGGGGCCCCATCCGCTCATTCGTGTTTTCCACCACAATAAACCCATCAAACTTATGCAAATGTGCTCCTATCTATTTAGGTCTGTCCTTCGTTTAACCCACTTTTTCATGTACGACATCGCAAAGTAACGTTTTCATCTTCGACATGATATGTTAATATCTTGAGGATTATCGTTAAGGAATTGGAATATCATATGTTAATATATTGAAGATTATCGTTAAGGAATCGGAATACCATATGTTAATATATTGAAGATTATCGTTAAGGGATTGGAATATCATTCTCCCGTTTGGACAGTCCATTGTGCGTGATAATATTCCATCCACTAAAGCGTAAAGGAACAGCGTTCCGGAATAGGAACTGCTGCCCTCTGTACACTGACATCAGCTTCCGAGATTCATCTGTATGTCGTTGTCTGATCCACGAGAGAGAGAGAGAGAGAGAGAGAGAAATATAAGTTGATTTTCAGCTGTATATTTTCCCAATACGAAACGCACATAGCTCAGTGGCTTGTTATGTTTCTTTTATGCAAACAACGCAGCGAGGGCCGTTCAGCTTACCTTATAATTACCTCGACAAGTGGTTTGAGGCAGTTAAGAGAGCGTGGTTATGCTTAATTGCCCTAGACGTGCTTATTATCCTGCTAACAAATGAGGCGATAATTTAGGCGCCAAACAATCTGTCGCTAATCGGTAGATGGACAAGAGAAAATTCATTAATAATCATAACGGGGTTTGTGGTGAATTACTGTTAGGTTTTCTAAAGCTTTTATATTATGCATGCATATGTTCATATTTATATAATAGCTTTACAATAAGTATATACGCGTGTATTCTTTCATATGTTCTAGGCCATGCCGAGTTTATGTTTGGCTGTTTAATTTTCATACACAGAAACATGCACACATTATATATACGTATATATATATATGTATATATATATACATATACATATACAGTATATACGTATAATGTGAAGTTAAAACATTCAAAGATGTACGAAGGACATGTACAAATGAATAAGATACAGTTAATGACTATTTTAATATATGCTGTATATGTATGCATATAATATATATGTATATATATAATATATATATATATATATATATATATATATATATATATATATATATATATATATATATATATACATATATATATATATATATATATAATATAATATATATATATTATATATTATATGTATGTGTGTATGTGTATGTATTTATTTATGCATAAAGTTAAACCGTTTCCCGTAAAAAGGGTTGGCTCCAGAGAAAAAAACTGCAAAGGTCACAATTTATATTCCTACATTAATACTTGAACGGCAACAGTAGCAGCGCATTGAACCTCCCTAAACACATCGGGCCATATACCCCTGTCTTACATGAACTCTTCTAATTTGTAAATACTACAGCCCTTCCTTTCAAGTACTGTTTTTATGCCCTCCATCCAGCCCTTTCTAGGTCTTCCTCCTTTTCCTTAAACGCTTCTGAAATATATACTCCATACCATTTTATTGTTCATTCTTACTACATGACCGAGTATCTCAAAATACTCCGATCCATTCTTTCTCCTGCGCTAACACTTTTACTACTGTTTTCAGTTTTCACCCCGCCAGCTCTTTTTATTCGGTATACTACACATATTTTTCATCTCAACGGCTTCAACCTAGTTATTTTTTTTTCTTTCATTTCTATTCAGCACCCTTGTTTCACTTCACAAAAAAAAAAACTGGCTAAAAAATCCCTTCATATATTCCAGCTGGGCTTCCCTTGGTACTTTCTATTCAGCACCTTGTTTCACTTCACAAAAAAAAAAAAAAAAACTGGCTAAAAATCCCTTCATACATTCCAGCTGGGCTTCCCTTGGTATTTTCTATTCAGCACCTTGTTCCACTTTCACAAAAAAAATTGGATCAAAAAATCCCTTCATACGTTCCAGCTGGGCTTCCCTTGGTACTTAAAGTCTCCTGCTAACCTTTCATACTCACCCTCCTACCTTTGTTGCTTTACGTATCTTTGACTCACTTCCTAGCCTAATTATCAAAAATAATTAGGCGAATCGATCGCTTATCTTCCATTATTCATGTTATCATTCATCGCTCCATCTTCTTGGCTTCCATTTACCCTCACTACCTTACTCTTCCTTATTTAACTGTGAATTTTATTCTCATGCAAATGCTCCTAAGCTCTTACTAGTTGTTTATTTCCTGTTCATCATCTGCAACCAACATTGTATCATCTGCAAGCATAAACCATTCCACACTCCATCTACTTTTTTTTATACCACAATTTTGCTGTTACATTTATGCCCTTTATCGGGTGTCTGACTATTACATCCATTACTACATCCATAATGTCATGGAGCAGTCATATATATATATATATATATATATATATATATATATATATAATATATATATATATATATATATATATATAATGTGTGTGTGTGTGTGTGTGTGTGTGTGTGTGTGTGTGTGTGTGTGTGTGTGTGTGTGTTATATTGGGTGTCTGACATTACTTTCCATAATGTCATGGAGCAGGCATAATATGTATATATATATATATATATATATATATATATATATATATATATATATATATATATATATGCCTGCTCCATGACATTATGGATTTTTAAGCTGTGTCAGACACCTATATATATATATATATATATATATATATATATATATATATATATATATATATATATATATATATATTTATATATATATATATATATATTTATATATATATATATATATATATATATATATATATATATATATATATACTATATATATATATATATATATATATATATGGGAGAGCAACTAGTCTGGAGTAAAGAGTGGTTGGGGTTTTGTTGTTTTACCTGTTGAATTCGTTACTGATGAAGTGGTGTAAGCAAAGAAATGGCACTAGATATGCTTAAAATTGTGAACTGAGGAAATAGATCATGAATAGAATTTGGAATGGTTGATGTGTAATGGTTAATATAAGTACTTGTAATAGAGCACCATTGAAGATAAGGGCGAAAAATGACGTAAACTATTGAAAGAATTAGAAAGTGTTTGTAAGAAGAGAAAGCCGAGAGTAAATTGAGCAAGAGTATGGTTATGAATATTAGTGAAAACCAAAACGATAGCAATGAAAGCTGATATGGATGGTGGGAGAATGGAATGACGTGATTTATATAGTTATTTGGGATTATATGCAATGGATGATGGTAGGATGAGAGAAGAGATGAAACAAGAAAGGTGGCAGTGTGAGTTTCTGTTAAGCTAGGATGGGAATTCATGAAGGGAATGTTGAGGCATCTCTCCTTTATAGATGTGATTTTAGACGGGAAGTGAGATATTGCACGTGGATGAAAGGGAAAGAATAGAGGCATTGAGATATAAGGCTGGCATAGTAAATACAGCATGAAACATTATAAAAGCGAGAAAAGTGAAGGTATTTGGAAGAAGTGGTAAAAAAATTATCATAGATTGAAGGATGGATTTAAGTCCTTTGAAATGGTTTGGTCATGTAAGAAGAATAAAGGACAATAAATTGGTCACAAGACTATTTAATCCACAAATGTTAGGAAGGGGGAAGAAAGGAAGACGTAAGAAGTGCCTGGTAATTGTGGTAAAAAGTTACTGTAAAATTGTATAATGACCAGGAAGGAGAGGAATGCGTGCAAGATAAACATGAATTGCTCAGTGCGTGGAAAGTGCGTGATGCACAAGTGGTAGGGCTTTTACTGGATATCATAAATTCTTGCTTCATTTAATGATATTTCACCCTGAGTGAATATACAATTACCCCTTCCAAACTCTTTTCCCATTCCTTTATACCATGATTCACAAACAGCTAAGTTTGTTCAATATATATCTCTTGAATTAATTTTCAACCATTTCCAATTCCCTTTTTTCTGTTTAATCTTAGCACTTTTAAAATTGAAGATTCTTAGCACCCCATATGTCTGGGACTTGGGGCCATTTTTAAATTGTGCCTGTTCATTTACAGGGCAGAATCCATAGAGTATTCACTGACTAAATACACTAAAATACAGCTAGTCCTTACATCAAGAAGTGCCTACCTAACTAATAACCAATGACCCCTGCTGTTCCCTATTGGGTTTAAGCGAGGTCATCTGCCAAGCATCCAGAATTAAATCCTTAACCCTATCTGTCATCCTGCTGCCAATGATTTCTGGTGCTTCTGAGCAAGGCCAGAGTTTTCTTTTTCTTTGTGGATATAGCCTTATCTAAAAGAGGTGTCAGCCAACAACTCAACATGTGCCTGTTGAGCTCGTGGCCTAATCCAAGTAATGTCAGCATGGCCAGCTGGACTTGGTGCTCACTAAGGGACAGCGATGCCCCAGTTACCGTACCCTGATGTGTGTGTGTGTGTGTGTGTGTGTGTATATATATATATATATATATATATATATATATATATATATAT
>NC_089743.1:82504970-82512470 GCF_040412425.1 Macrobrachium rosenbergii | reverse complement strand
ATTTTCTTTATCTTTGCTGCCTTTTTGTTCGTTCGTCATTATGCTGTTTTCCCTCCCTTACCTGATTATCGCTTTTGCGTGGCGGTTGGGGGAGCCGGTGGAATTATTATCTATTACGAAGAGATGTTTGTAACTCTCTCTCTCTCTCTCTCTCTCTCTCTCTCTCTCTCTCTCTCTCTCTCTCTCTCTCTCTCTCTCTCTCGAAATTTAGATTTTAATCTTCACTATCCTGGTCATGTTTTTATAACATTATAAGCTCCAGTTACTTATCAGCCGTGAGAGAGAACGACACCAGCAGGAATATTATTTCCTCCAGTAGTGATGAAAGGGATATGATTTTTTAGAATCTTGTTCACCATTGGAAGAATGTCAGTGGGTCCATAATCCTTTTTTCTTCTGCTGGTAAGATAGCTTCAAGATATTAAGGTGTTTCGTTACAGCAAGGCTTAGGGTTTTGAGAAACAACATTCACATTTGCCGCATTAACAAATCATAAAAGGAACTTTTTATATTCGTCAGCGATGACTTGTGAATTGGCTTTATTTTCTTCAGCACACAAAATATTTGGTAGGACCTAGTACCCCTGGGGCCTGGAACTTGATGAATTTCAGTTTCAGGTAGTTTAGAGACGCTTGAAATTGTGCCCGATTTACCAGAAAGGTGGTACCAAACTTTTTTTTTTTCACCCATTATATTACATTATTCCAGATTAAGATATATTACATGCCATTTTCCTATTGTTATAATTGTAAGTACTTAAGCATCTAGGAGCTTCCTGTTTTAAAAGAGTCATGCTATCTACTGTGCCAGTGATTTGTTTTGACTTAATTAATGCTGTTATCTCTGAGCCTGCAAGTTCAGGCTCTGCATACTGTGTTATGTTGTAATTGCGAGACTTGTTTGCAAACATTATTGGGAGTTGCATACACAGTGAGTTGCCAAACGTGATGGTCAAGGTAAGATTTTGTTTAGGAATTTGTAATGAATGCTTCAAGTAGTTTCTGCTGTACTTTTTATTGGAGTGAAAATGCATCTCACCAGAACAGTTAATTTGAAACATGAAAGAATATCTAGATAATGAAATAACTAAGTACATAAGTGAATTGTAAATTTAGATGGTAACTGCTTCTTCGGAACATCGACATAAGTGTCATATATATTGGGTAAGCTGAAATTACAACAGACCTGAGTCACAAAAGTAAACAGATAAATAAACAAGTTAATAAATAGGATAGACTACTACATTAAAGTAGCATTAGTAGCCGTATCTTGATCAATTTTGAGGTGCGCCAACTCTAGGTCAACGTAAAGCCTGGGTTCCCCAACTGGCAGGAGGCCAAAAATTTACTTTGCTTAGGGTACGCGACCAAGTACCGAAATTTACGTATGCTTCTCGTATTCAATTCCCTTTGTATTTGGTATATTCCATAGCACTATGAAAACATTAATTTAATTGGTACGTAATCGTGATAGTTGATCTGAATTTGTTCTCAGTGTTTATAAGTGTAACTTGATTGTGCTTTGTCAGCGCCTCATGTTCGTATATTCGTAATAACATTTACAAGTTACATATATATATATATATATATATATATATATATATATATATATATATATATATATATATATATATATGTATATATATATATATATATATATATATATATATATATATAAATATATATATAATATATTTTTTTTTTCTTTCTTTTTTGAACTGTACCATTACACAGCGGATAGTATACTGTAATTGTGGAAATTACTTTCGTTTGCACTGCTGCTTTGTATGTATGTAGGTATGTATAAAGGTATGTATGTATACATATATATATATATATATATATATATATATATATATATATATATATATATATATGTAAATAAAGTATGTTGTTTTTGAGCCTGCCGTCAAATTATCAAGGATTTGTCGTCTACATATTTCTTATAAAGTCGTCCACATATTTCTTATAAAAGGTATAGTTTGCGTGGATGAGATAATTCAAGGCATGGTCCTTACTTCGGGATGGGATTAACTATGTAAAAGCTGACGGTGAGATCTTCCATCACGGGAGGTGTTTCCAGCGATTTAATTGCCAGATGCGGCGTCGTCCGGGACATTCTCCAAATGGCCCCGTGTTCCACGTGTATAGATTTTTATCTCGTTTTAAATATGCATGTTAACCGGGGAGTATGCTATGGCAGTTGACCGTGAGGTAATAATGGTGGAAAGGTTCAAGCTATGACGGAAGGAAAGGAGTAAAGACATTATGGCGTATCAAGTTAACGTAATTTAAGAAGGGAATTGTGTTGCCTCTATTAAGACAATAAATACTTGTTTGCGGTCGAACTTTGAGTTTTTTTTTTTTTAAACCCGTGAACATCCGCGTGCATTGTTTTGCAAGTCACAGTACTTACATTTGGCAAACACACTCAATCATGTCGGGGAAGATAAGGCGAAAATGTTGAGTCACGGGCCGTATCCCATTGTTGTACGTTGTTGTATTCATAAATCTGTGGAGACCGTTTTCATGCCCGTTTTCCACCGTCCGTATTGAACTTAAATGTGAAGCATTATCAGCGAGATATTTTAACTGTAATCGAATTCCGCACCTGGCAAATAAAGATGCTTGTGGAATGCCATCTCTCTCCTTTCACCGCTTCAATCATCGTTGCAAATGATGCGCCTTATCTTGGTAAAAATGTTTTGTAAATTTTATTTTATTCGGTCATGTGCTCGGTGTGTATCGCGCTGACAAAGTTTTTTCCAAAATGCGCTGCACTAGTAAGAATATAGACTGTTAGGAAAAATAAAAGAACCATTCAGCCGTTCGTCTATTTTTATGCAATTTTATCTTAGAGAACTCTAGAATATGCATATGAACTTCCGTTAAAGTGCCAGCTGTTCTTGCAGACTCTGATAATTCTCGAACTTGGTAATTTTCATGTAAATAAAATGATCGTTTTTTTTTCTATTTTACCCGTTCTATACGTAACGTTTCATAGGAAGTAATGCTGTTAAAAATGAGATAGTGAAGTTAAGTGTAGTAGATATAAACACTAAAATTAGCGCAGCAAAAGTGCATAATTCACATTAGTTAAACTGCTCTTATATATGTTTCATTTGTAAGGATTCTGATTCCTAATTTTTTTTAATCTTGTAATTTTCTTTAGGTATAAACTCAGTTTGGTTAGACTTGAAGGAAAAAAGTTCATTTTTTAATCATTTGGATGGATTTTCTCGTTCAATACCTACAAGAAAAATTATTACTATTATTATAGCTTCTCTCAGAGGCGGGGTTTGTACGTCAATGCCAGCAGACCCATAACTGAGAATTTAAGTGTCCTGAAAAACTGGATAATTAATAACTTTGTAGAAAGATTTTTACTCTTTTGTATTTCGCTGCGTGAAAACTTGTTTTAGAAATCTCTGCCGTATCCATAACCTTCTAATAATGTACTGTTGGACCAAACCGACGTTCTCACGCCATTTTGTTGTAATTCTGAAGTGTATATGGGCGATGCGTTCTGTACATTGTCGAGCCCATTCTAAAGTTCACAATGTGAACGTGAGTACGAAATGTTTGATGTGCTTTGGTTGTATATTAATTATTTTTTTGTTTACTAGTGTTCTGCTCCGATAAGAAAAAATAAACTCCCGTTGAATGCTAATGAACACTTACAAGAATGTGGGAGACTTTAATTTCGTAAACTGCCTTAAGACTATTTTCTTCACTAACGTTGAATTTAGTACACATCCATTACATATGCCCATGAAAGTAAGACAACTACTAGGAAAAATATCTATTACTTTTTTATCTTTACTTTTTTGACTTTTAGCTGATAATCGTCATTTTTTTCTGATCTTTTCTGTCTAGCCTTCGAAATTTTTATTTTATATAGAAAATTATTGGTTATCATGTACTGATCCAAGTGATCAAAATTACTTCGCTGAAATTTATAGTAATTTTAACCTTTATATGCAAATAAACTAATTTTAATTACTTTCAGTGGCCTTATGGATTCAAGAATCAGCATCATGATAAATAGTGTAAACTGATCGGGAAGGCCACGGAAGTCCTCAAGGTCACACAAAAAAATGAGATGCCTGAAGTGTCAACATTTCGCCGCTCTCTTTTTAATGAACATTCTTGTCCAATTTCGGAAATTTGCTGAACTGCTCAAAGCAAAAAAGGGCTGCTTGTTTGTATTGTGAGTCATTCCGGTTATCCCTGCACGAGACAGTTATTATAATTTATCACTGTCGGAATATGGTAATAAGTTTTTCATTTTATCGTATTCAGGGGAACTGTTTCGTCACGAGACTTCCCTAAAACCGACAGATCAGGCCTGTGGTACGTATAAAGATAAAATTCACTTTTAGCCTTGTTCCAGGAGGTTATTCTTGAGGGTTCGTTGAACGGACAAAAAGAATCATAAGTTCCAGAGAAGGATGACTAAAGTACGCACGTACTTATGCAGACGCCTCAGAGGACGAAACATTTAATAGCAATAACAACTGCAGACGATAAAGATAAACCGCCGCGATAAAGATAAGAGGGTTTTGGATCATGTTGCGGCGTAGGGAGAGAAAAAACGGAATCTTGTATGTCTGTGATAAATGGAGCGAGGCTGAAGCAGCGACTTGATATTTGCATTCAGATAAGGAGGGAACATAGCTGGCAGATGGACGCAAATAGGTAATAGACGAGTAGCGATAATAGTGAATGACGTCACAATGGTTGATTGTAATCAGATGCAAAGAGAGGGAAGGTAACTTGAGATGTATAAATTGGGGACGGGGGCGTCGGCCCTTAGCTTAGCGGATGTTAGCGGGCAACAACTAGAAGTGGGTGGGGGGAGATGGAGGGAGGGGGGGGGCGATAGGGTCGGAGCATTGTTACGCAGTCTATGTAAATTGCAGGTGTGGGGAAAGTGGATGCTGACTGATCGTTCGGGTAATGGATGGAAGAGACAATTTGTATTTACAGAAAGGTTGTGCGGGTGATTGATGTATTTGTCGGATGATAAGAACAAGAACATTATACAGCTTCTGTCCATTTACGTGTGTGTGTGTGTGTGTGCGTGTGCGCGCGCGAGGACGCAAGTGACACTCGGTAGAATTTCATTATTTTGGGAAAGAAAACCGACTTTTTTTTTTTCTCCTTTATTAATGTATAACGTCCCAACTGTCGCTGGATAGAGTGATTGACGGAGCGGTGTACCGTGTATGTAGTTTGTTTTCGCAACAGCTGTAGACGGTAACATGAGTTCAGTTCTGAAAATAAACAGACTTTTGAAGGTAACCGTGGAGAAATATTTAGGGAACTATTTTTCAGAATATTAGTGATGATGTAGCCTTAATATCACTAGTAGTAGTAGTAGTAGTAGTAGTTGTAGTTGTAGTAGTATTAGTAGGGTATTTACAGTAGTATGAAATGGTTGAAGTCGTTACATTAGAATTTATGCTTAAAGTGAGATTATTTACGTAGGGAAACAACGTAAAATATTTTATTTATTATTCTTGTCTGTGGGTTCAGATGCATGACAGAGATCCAACCAGCATTTAAAAATAATCGTACAATGTGTAATTACATTAATGTACAGATATATATATATATATATATATATGTATGTATATATATATATATATATTATATATATATATATATATATATATATATATGTATGTATGTATATATATATATATATATATATATATATATATATATATATATATATATGTGTGTGTGTGTGTGTGTGTGTGTGTGTGTGTGTGTGTGTGTGTATATATATACAATATATATCTATATATATGTATATATATAAAATGCTCTCATCTTCTAGAATTCAAATAGATACATGCATCCTTCCATGCACACTCATATATTCATACTAGCACATAATTTCTTTTCATAAACGTGAAAAATAAGCATTCCAGTGTTTGGTATCGCTATGTAACTGTGGAAAAATGCAGAAGATTCCCTGAACATGACCCGGAGCCAATGCATGATGCGTTCTGAGAAGGCATAAAAGTCGATTTGTGTAAGATATGCTGGAAACCGGACCATCTATACTTGCTGTGGCATTTATGCTCCGAAAATATGCTCTACTAAGTCAGGGGATGATGTGTGGAAGTTGGTTTGTTTCCAGTTCTGTACCGCGGAGTTTTATGGGGTCTGTGATGCTTTGTATGTAGTGGTCTCCCTTTTCCGCTTTGTTTTACTATTATTGCCTTCGTTCGGACAGTATTATCCCGGTTGTATTTGTTATATTATCAGTGAATTGTAAGTTGTTGCTGTAATAATAATTGATGTGTGTATTGGAATTTGATGAGAAAATTTTTGCAAAAAAAAATTTTTTTTGTTGTTTCATTCTCTATGCATTGTTCCTGCTCAGTGGTCAAGTCCCCGTTTATTTGGCTCACTTTTCGTCATTTTATCACAGCATAGTATGTCAAAATAGTGTTGAAAGAAAGGACTATTTTTCGCGGTTCATGTACTATTCAGGATGGTGGCATGTACAGGGTATGAAAATTAAAAATAACGACTGATAATACAACTAACTCTCGACCTGAGAATAATGATTCGGGAAAGGAGTAGAAGGATGTCCATATTGATTGGAAATTCACTTTTGTCCATTCGAGATTAGTTCCCAAAGAAGTGTCGGATGATGTCGATTCCGCCAATAAATTAGAATAAATCTGATCTTATTAGAGAGCTGCAGTGGATTTAGGATTACAGAACAGTATTTTATTTAGTTACTTTTTTTGCGCAAAAAAGGAAATCTTAATACTTAGGAAACATATTTTTATCGCAGTGCTGGAGAAACTATTAAAAAAAAAAAAAAGAAAAATGCATACATTTTGATGATTAAGTACAGTGAATTATGGGGAGACTCCAGCACTTCACGTTATAGTTTCAGTCAGGAAGTGTGAACTTTTATCTTTTTCATTAGGAGAATAAAAGGAAAAATAACTTTTTCCTTATGGAGAATAAGAAGTAAAAATTACTTTTTTCGTAAGGAGACCAAGAGGAAAAATTACTTTTTCATAAAGAAAATAAGAAGAAAAATTAGTATTTTCAAAAGAAGAATAAGAGGAAAAATAACTTTTTTCTTAAGGATAATAAGAGGAAAAATTACTTTTTTCATAAGGCGAATAAGAGGAAAAGTTACTTTTTTTCATAAGGAGAATAAGAGGAAAATTGACTTTTTTTCGTAGGGCGAATAAGAGGAAAAATTACTTTTTCCATAAGGAGAATAAGAGGAAAAATTGTCCAGACACCTTACGTATAGATGGGTCAAAAGTATGGGAAACTATTAACGTCTTTCCACGGAAGGTGATGACAAACTTGCTTCTTGAAATTAATCTTAACTGGAAGCTGAACTTCTCTGAGACGACAAGGCTCTGTACTATTCACAGATACGGGAAGGATGATCGATCAAATCTATTTAAAAGAGTTGACATGTTTTACCTATGGGTTGTAAACGAATATTAAAGCA
>NC_089743.1:82477470-82499970 GCF_040412425.1 Macrobrachium rosenbergii | reverse complement strand
GTACTCTTTTTAATTCTATTAAATCTTTATTACTTTCCTAATACGTTACCGATTTACGTAGATTGCTTACAAGTATATAATTATACGGGATATGACTTGGTACTGAATAACGTTTTTGTTTCTTTACCAGATTTTTTCTATTTATTTTTTAGGTAATCTTTATTCAATTTTTCGTATGTGTGTTTTATGGGCTTTTTAACAGATAAAAACGGTGTTTGAATTAATTTTTCGAGGCTGAAAAGCTTTTCCATATTCAAGTTGAAACCATACTTCTAAACCTTTATTTACGAGTTTCGATCTTGATATGCATTGGTATTGTATACTTCACGTTTTAGCTATTGCCAACCAGATTGGCAATCTTTGTATTAACCCACTTCTCAAATCGTGCATATTATCAGAGATTAAATATGAAAGGAATAAGTTACTGTTAAAAATAACTAAAGTGGACTCATTATGTGCGTGCATTCTACGTATAAGTATGCACACATGCATACTCATCTTTTGATGATATTGAGGTTATGATTCCAATATATATTATATATATATATATATATATATATATATATATAGATATATATATATATATATATATATATATATATATATATATATATATATATACATAATGTGTGTGTGTGGATGTATACCTGTGCAAATTGCTGTCTGCAAGAGCATGAAGCTTCACTCACTGTTTCAAATTTAACCTAACTGAAGAAACATGTAAAGTACAAACAGTGAGTCAACCCCATGACCACCCAGAACCGAGAAGCAGGGAGCGACCAAAACAACCCCGACATTAGCACTCGCCAAATTCTCATCGCCTTCACGACAAAACTCATCCCTTCCTCTCTAGGCCTTAAATCCCGCTTTTGTCAAACTTTGATTTCCCCTAGTGCTCTCGTTCTTCTTGTTCCAGCAGCACCGATCCTGTCGATGCCACCAATGGAAGCCGGCGAGTTAACGGACAAACGCCACATGCGTGACAAAGACCTGGAGGCTGGACGAGAAACTATATAAGGACCTGACCAGGGGTCACACAGAGAGTTTGTTACAAGCTAACATCAGAATAGAGTCCTTGCCGGGTCGCTCTCCGACCACCCTTCCCCTTCTGACCCAGTAAAACCTTTGTCGTGCACATAGTCCCACCAAGTCCCTTGCCTTATTGCAAAGTCTGGCCTACCTATAAAGGCAGCTCATCCTACAAGAAAGGTATACTCTGGATTTTGGAGTTGTTACGATGCGCAGTCTTCCATTATAATTTTCATTCTTTCTGATATTTCTGCCCCTTGGATTTCTGAGAAAATAAGTGAAGTGTTAACCTTTTTATGTCAAATAACGTAAGCATTTCGAAGACTCTGCTATTGCATATTGCTCCCTCTCAGCCTCCAGTACTCCCTAAGTGTTTTCTTTGCATCAAAGTGACAGTAAGTTTGTCTTGCAGAATAGGCGTTTGATGCTGTACATCTACCTGTTCTCCCACAGTGCCAGTTCCTGAATTCCCGACGTAGAAGATCACTTCAAGATTCATTCCTCAAGAATTATATACCTACGTGGCTGAAATCTTTACATTTACTTATCTTAAGAGGTTCCCCCATAGTGATTTATATTTCAGAAACAATTAATTCTAGAGTTAAGAAGTTTCACTATAGATCGTAAAATCTTTGATAGTGGCACTCTTTGTTTTGTGAGTAATGTAACATCAACGCCAACGAGCTAGTTAGGAGCTCCCTTTGAAATATCCTTCTGATCCTTGTAATAAACCTAATTAGTGAAGTCTTGTATTTCTTTTTGAAACCATTTAATTTAATGTCATTTTACTTCTTTTCATGAGTTTAGCTAAGTAGTCAGGCGAGATAAGAATGTGTTTAAGGCCAGATAAATCAACCCCAGGTTAAGGCTCTTGAAAGTATACACACAACATATACATATATATATATATATATATATATATATATATATATATATATATATATATATATATATATATATATATATATATATATATATATATATATATATATATATATATATATATAATATATATATATATATATATATATATATAATACCATTAAAATCATGTTCACGTTTAATTAATGGTATTCACATTTGTGTTATTTGTTGGAAAATTCTATTTACTTTAGACACCTCATCAATGCCTCCTAATGTGGTCGATTTGGTTAGTGCCGTTTTGTAGGCAATACTGATCATTTATTTTTAAAGTAGCAGAACAAGTAGTTGTAGCTTTTTATCTGTGATGTACTCGTGAGTATACTCAATCAGTCTTTTTGTTTTTTTAAGATGACATTATACCAGCTCTTGACTGTGTAACGTTCTACCTGTATTTTTAGTAATCTGATGGTTTGTATTTTCTAACTTTTGACTGAAAACAAACACCGCGTTGATTTTGAACACTTCATAAGTTATTGCTGATAGATTGGGTCCTAGGTGGTCACGTTATGAGGAAAGTGAGACTGCAAGTTAGCCTGAGCTGTCATTCAGGTTTGATTAGGCATTTTTGCGGTGCTTAATTTTTTTTTAGTACATCTAACATTAACTCTTTTTTTACGGAGTTTATCACAAAAATTACTGTTCTATTATTAACCAGATTCTCCACCCAGACATCATCTTAGCAGGAACTTTGAGTCATCGAGTAACCAGAGGCTACCTTTCCTTATGCTTGTTGAAATATAATTTATATATCGAGGTTTTAAGGTATATCCTAAATGTTTGTGGTGCGAGTGTTTCAGATATCTTGTGAGATTGATGGAAAGCTCCAACTATAGCAGTGAAATATCCTGCAGATCGGAAATGATCCTATTTATAGGTTCCTTTGTATCAGTACTTTAGCATAGCGTGCTCCAGACCCATAAGTTTGTGAACAAGGCCTTTAACAATCAGTTACGTTTCCCGTGTTAGATTAAGCTTCTGCTTCTTTTGAATCAGCTTGTGATGCTCACATTAACACTGCTTGGATCTCAAAATTTAAGGGAGGCACACCTAACGGATTTAAAAGTGTTAGGCAAAATTAAAAAGATGGGCAAAGATCATAATAGAAAGCGGTGTTTGAAGTGTCGTCGTCGAAGATTCCTATTATCCAATCCAGGTGGTTTGCCTCAGTGGAAGAAAGGCGTAGCTGGTCTTGTGATGAAGCTGATAATGAGCCCTTGCGACGCCGCTTCGGTTATGATCTTCGCCTATAAACAACGCTCGTGACAGCGAATAAGAATAGATGGCTTATTTACGTTCGGCTAAATTGGAACTACATTCGTGTTACCTGACTATTCGCTTAGCCCCCGGTCTGTAAGAGAAATAATTAAAGTATGTTGAGGAGTGGAAGGGGCTCTCAATTAATTTACTGTATATATCTCTCTAACACATTGCACGTATGTTGTTTCCGAACTTCCCACTGCTGCATCAGAATTGTGTTTTAATGCACCCATGCTTTTCAGATGATTCACATTGTTTGGGTCTTGACTAGTTCATCAACTCAAAGTAAATCTAATCTTAACATCCAAATTTGATGTAAGTTTTAGCACAGTTACAGAATTTTTAATATTTATGGAAAATTAACATACGGACCAATGGACATTTTGGCTGAGATTGTAGGAATAAAACAGTTACGAAGGTGGCGCTTCTGACATGCTGTCAAATAAAGGTAATAAACTTGTGTAGAATTTGCTCAACAACTATGAGAAATGAGAAAAAGGTCTTTTGTGTAAACTTGCGACCACTGTTTTCCTGAACTAAACGCATTTTAAAATAGTACAATGCTATTGCTGCTAGCCATTCAGAGCGGTCTTACCTTAGTTTCCTTGTGATGATTTGATAACTTTTATCCTTAAAAAACATTCATCCCTGTTTAGAGGCCTCACTCTTTAGTAAACTAAAAGCATATATTTTTAGGACCAAACATCTATTATGATGCTGCTCTTGTTGCCAACGTGTTATTCCTGCATATTTTGCATCACAGCAATTAGGAAGTTCACATTTTGCCTGGGGGCAAAACGTCCGCACACCTCAGAACAGATGAGAGTAAATGGAAGTTAGACACACCTCTATTGATTTTGAAAGAGATTACCGGAACTCGATTATCAAGTAATTTCGTATCTTATATAAAGATTCTGTATCCCAGGGCCATAAGACAATTATTTTTACTTAATTATTGTCCACAGCTTGTACTTAAATGAATGCTTACGCGTATTTCATTGTGGAAATTGAAGGCGTGCATCTAGGAAAATCAGCTTTGGTTCTAGTATTTGTAATACTCAGGGCCCCTTTTAATTTTGGAATAACAGTCCCACCACCAAGCAGAGAAAAGTGGTCACTTACTTTCAGAGGAATTACAATGAAGAAACACTACCCAGGAAATCATTTATTGTTATTATATTCAGGGATGGCGTTTCCATCCCGGAAACCCATTTTTTTTAAATAAGTAATATCAAGGATTGCGTATAAATCCAAAATGTTATCTACTGTCCATTCTAAACTTTCTTCATATTTCTTTGTATTCCTAATTGTAGTGTTCGAGACCTTAGCTCAAGAGCTCTGGAAACGGATATTTTTACTTTACCTCTTGTTACATCCAGAGTCTTCGGCACTCTGTTCTTTACATGAATGGTAAAACTGCTAATGCTCATATCAATATCAAAGCCTTACCCAAAGCACGAGTCCAATTTAATCTCATATTTAAATGCGGGTCATATATTATAATGTAAGTCTCTGCTATTCTAGCGTCAAGAGGTATGAAGAGGTCTTTTTATATTGTTAATTATATTTTATGACTGATTTTTTTATGAATCGTTATATTTTATGACTGATTTTTTTTTTATGAACTGTAGACCACAACTGTCATGTTGCCGAATTTAATTGAATTTCATGTTTACATTTATTATTATTATTATTATTATTATTATTATTATTATTATTATTATTATTATTATTATTATTATTATTCAGCGATTGCGTTGTATACCTTACATCTGTCATACCCCGATGTTCTTGATTTTCTTCACAATGATTGAAGATACAAATAATCTGTACTGCACTTCGATAGTTGTTACGTGGTTAGGCGAAAGATCTTGGCAGCAGAAGTTGTCTCATTCGATTTGTCCACGAGTAATGCAGCAGTTGTTATACCCTTTTTTTTTTCACCTGTTTTGAATCTGTAACAGCAAGTCTACTAAATTATCCTAAATTACACAACTTTTCTTAATTAATCCTTGAAATCAGAAGCTTCTCAGTCTTGGATATTTTTCCCTTATGAGTCTTTGGACCAAAGGAAGTGGTTTTTATTTTCCACTGATCTCCTGGAAACCAGACTTTTACGTACGTCTTATACTACAGAAGTGTAAATTTCCCCTCTTTCATTCACCAGCAGAAATAGCGGAAGGGAACCCCGTGCCTCTTTATTTGGTAACAATTTTGCTTTTCATTATTTATTGATTTTCCTTGTTTAACTTTCCACGCACGTTTCCAGCTCGCACAGTGATGTAGATAGATCAACGGAAGAAGTTTGTTAACTTGCAGTTCTGTATCTTGCTTGCTTAAACTTTAAGGCCGTGAGCATTTCAAGTTATTTAGGTTCGGTTTGTTATGATATTAAGAATATTTTGCAGCATAGGTAGTTTGTATATGAATTGGTTGGGAATAGGTAGATAAAACTACCGCTACAGTAATCCCACAGTAATTTAGCTGAGTATCCTAGAACTTTAAATCGTTTTCATATTAAGGAAAAAAGCTCCCCTTGGTATCAAATGGTACGTTTCACAGTAACACTACCATAACCAAACTTCCTTAATGTAAGAGGTAGAACGCTGCTGTTGTGTACATTGGATTTTCCTTCATGAAAATTAAATGATAAATCTTTGACTGAAACCATAAGAGTAATCACCGTCGGCTCGGAACTGTCGGTTGCCATTCAGATGTCTACATATTTAATTCATTTTTCGGTAATTGGCTTATATAGGTATGAAATATTTAATCATAATCATTCGTTACAGCTTTATGCAAATAAATCCCTCGTGTTTATGAGTCTCGTACACGAATTTAGGCGTCGTTAATCAAGGCACCACAGTCTGAGTGTCAATATTTCATCCCGGCCATTTCGGCCTCCTATAAATCATTGTGATGAGTTACGTCATTATCTCTTTTTTCTTATTATTCAGCGTTGTCGTCTTCGCCTTCTTCTTCGTCTTGTATTTTTTATCATTACGGTATCTGAACATGTTGATGCTATAATTCTTTGGAGAGGCGTTTGTGGTATCTGCCAAGCTCAGGCGTTGGGAAGTTTGTAAAATTTTATTATTATTATTATTATTATTATTATTATTATTATTATTATTATTATTATTATTATTATTCCCTGGACTTCAAGTTTGAAAATACTTTATTTTGGATTATTATTATTATTATTATTTTGGATTATTATTATTATTATTATTATTATTATTATTATTATTATTATTATTATTCCATGGACTTCAAGTTTGAAAATACTTTCATTTTGGATTATTATTATTATTATTATTATTATTATTATTCCATGGACTTCAAGTTTGAAAATACTTTCATTTTGTATTATTATTATTATTATTATTATTATTATTATTATTATTATTATTATTATTATTATTATTATTATTATTATTATTATTATTATTATTCCACGGACTTCAAGTTTGAAAATACTTTCATTTTGGAAGAACTTCTAGTTTTGGTAAGCAGTAGGATCTTCATAAGAGAACGAAAGATCCAAAGTACTACCTAAAACATTGCATGGTACTGTCACTTCAGTAGTGAATAATTTATTTTCTTGGTTCAGCAAAAACCACTTAATGTTATGTTTTGATATTGTCTATACACCTCAAGGTGAGTTTTGGTGCACCTGAGTCAGATTTCTATTGTCCAGTAGGTTAGTGACTTGTTTATTTATTTGCTTCGTATTCACAAATTTTAAAAAAAATCTTTGTAGAACCTGAGGAGATTTTTACGAAGATTGTTCTTTTCCTGCATTTTGCTGATTCAGAAATTTTAAAATGATTATTACGTGATCATTATTTTTTTCATAGGTATATACCTTAACTTCTCTTGTTTCCTAATTGTAGCTATGGTCGTAGATTTATTATGATAACAAACGCCTCTAAAACACAAATTTAAATATATGTATTCATAGAGATTATTTTGATTTATCGAAGGTTGCTGAATTTGTTGAATTAATCCACTCCTTACGCACGACCATATTTGTCTTGATGTGTCACTCAAAAAATGAAAGGCAAAAAAAAAAAAAAAAAAAAAAAAAAAGCAGCGACGGTCATTGACATCCAGAAAACTTTGCTGGTGCAAAAATGTCTGAAATTTTACTGCTCATTAAAAAGAATACCTGCGCCCATTATCTATGAAACGATCACACAGAGAAAGATCACTGAATCGGCGATGATTCTTTGAGGTTTTTCAAAACGTCACGTTTTCACTCGTGACGGTGATGCGTGATGAATGACACCAAGTGAATTTTAACGAAAGGGCCTTTTCGTTTGAGGTTCGTAGGTTCAATCACAGAATTTCAGAGTTATATTTTACCTCTTACAGATTATGCGAAGGAATCAGTGGAGGTTATGCAAACAAAGTCGATTTAAATTGCGAGCACTGGTGAAATTAATTATGCTTATATTATGAAATGAGTGAATGAAATATAAAATTTGGGCCTTAGACCAAGCGCCTGGACCTTAGAGGTCATTCAACGCTGAAAGGGAAATTGAAAGTAAAAAGGTTTAAAGGTGTAGGAAAACCTCACAGTTGCACTATAAAATAATTGTCGGGAGAGAGTGGAAAGCAAGATAGAATGGAAGAAACAGAATGAACGGAGTTATAGTAAAAGGAATGAAAGGGGTTGCCGCTAGGGGCCGAAGCGACATTGCAAGTATCCTCAAGTAACGCATACAGTGCACAGCATGAGGTGCACTGACAGCACTATCCGCCTACGGGGAGTATTTTATGAAGGGATGAATAAGAAAAATATGAGTTTGAAATTTATATATAAATATATATATATATATATATATATATATATATATATATATATATATATATATATATAATATATAATATATATATATACATTCATACATATATACATTGCATACATATATATATATATATATATATATATATATATATATATATATATATATATATATATATATATACATATACATCCATGAAAGTGTTATTGAAACCCTGCACCTGTCTCGCAGTGAGGTCTCCATCTTATCAAACCCTCGGGCCGTGAATTATGTCTTTACCTTCCTCGTGTAAACTTTGAATAGTGATTTACGGCATACAGGTATCGATTACAGTTGACAAATTTTCTGTACTTGTAATATTTTCAGTCAAAAATTGCGACGGTAATGGGAGCTTCTGTCGGTCTCCGGAGATGACAGGAAACCTATTTATATCTATCCATTGCGAAAGAGCTTCGGGTTGGTCGAGAGTCGCCATAAATCGCGATGATTGCGGGTTTGTATGGAAGCAATAAATGGTTGTGGTAAGTTATAGTCGTCGCATCTGCTGATAATTCGGCTGTTTGATTAGCCTAAGAACGTCCTCGGATTGCGAGGTACGGCGCCTGCTCCTGAAAGACAGTAATTCGATTTCCCGTTTTCTGTCTCGATGTTCATGAGTTATGGAGGACTGTGTTATTTTCAGTGTGCGGACACCCTCAGCCCCTCCCCACCCTCAAGATGTGGGGAGGGGAGGGGAGGAAGCAATGTGAGCAAATGTTAGGCCACGCCTGACCAATTTTAGCATGCTTTTGACGTGTATCGTACTTGAATGGATGATCATTAGTATGCCTTGGAACGATTAATTCATCTATCTTCCGGTGTTCATTTTTTGAGTTTCCTAATAAAAACTTAAGCAACTCGGATATTTATATAGAAGTTATACATATACCGGACTTGCATATTATACTTATAGATATATAATAGTTGCCTTTTAAGATAAGTATTGAGTTCATCCCGTTTGTTTTTGAAGTGATTACAAGTAAAGTAAGTTTCACAAAAGTTTATCATCAAAACCTATATGTAACACTCATGTTCCGCACATCCAAGAAGTCCATGGTTCCATATGGCATATAATTTATGGGCTGTGCTCATTTAACAGAATTTTTTTTGGGGGGTGAGGAGGGGTAGTAACATGATACATTAATTCATCGCAAACACGGATTTCAGTATCACAAATAGAGGTCAGTTTGGCAATTTTTCAGTAGGTGTTTAGAAGGGCAAATGATTAAGAAGCTACGTATTTGCGGATAACAATAGGAAGACATGCAATGCAAGTCTTTCTATTATTATGGGTAAATACGTAGCCTGTTAATCATTTACCCTTTCAAATCCCTGCCGGAAAAAAAACGCCAAAATTACCATCATTCGACCATTTGGACACAGAATTCCGTGTTTGCGAGGAATTAAGTTATCGTGTTCAGCTACTTACTTGAGATTGTTCGGGAAGTTACCCGCTACGCTGAAAATAGTGTACGATCTTTTTGGCTTTGCTGTCAGGTAATAATTAGGTAACGTTTTAGCTAATAAAACTTCACAGCTTCCCCTGATGAAATCCTCCGGATGTTTTCTACCTCGCACAATTTTTCCCACCTGACAAATTCATTTTAACAATGGCTGCCTATGTGTGTAAGATGCGCCGATGGATATCATAAGAATGTGATAGCTGAAGTCAAAGAAATAAAACGATTCTTTATTGCATCTGGATTAATCCCCGTCACTGATAAATGCCTCTCCTCAACAAATCACACAATTTGGCTAACTGATGTCGATTACCATATAGGGACAAGAAGTGAATGTGTGCTTTCCAAGATGTACAGTTCCCGTCATGTGTTTCGTTACACTTCCGAGACATCTGGCGACTACACAAAGTAGCGGCTAATGTCTGGGTGTAGAGCAAACACGGTGTTGGCAACGATGCCTTTGGAGCTAACGTCGCTAAGCAATCAATAACGTTTGCCAAATGAGAGTAATGATAATTGAGTAACTTTTTCTGTGCATTACCCATAATACACTGAAGTTTGAAACAGTATATTCTCATAGGTAAAGTAATGAAAACCTTTCCATCGTGACGTGGCTATAATCTCTCTCTCTCTCTCTCTCTCTCTCTCTCTCTCTCTCTCTCTCTCTCTCTTGCATAACTTTTTTGGAATAAAAGTATTCCTTTCTTCCTTTGCTTGGTTAACCCCTTTCGGTAAGTCGTTCTTTTGATAGTTCTTGTTACTACTGAATCAGTTTCTTTGGGTATGCCATTGTCATATTGATATTGGCGTCATATTGATATCAAATTGTGGGAAGCAACCCATGCGATGATACGACAGTACATTAATGGTGAAATACCGTGTCTGATAATCCAGTCCCTGCCTTCATTGCGACAGGAATAGATCACTGGCGTCATGTGTGTGTATATTTGTGGCTGTCAAGGGCTTTGGAGGGTGAATTGTGGATCACCTCGAGTAGCCACTTAGTAATTGGGACTTTACATCTTTGCGGTACTGTCATTACATATTACTGTGAGGAATACAGTTCCACACACGTTATTTTTAACATTTTTTTATTTCAATCAACACTTCTATTAAAGGTTTTCTTGTAGAGCTCACGTAGTAACTTAATAAATTTCATTTATTCGGTCTTGACACAAAGCCACGCAAATAGAAGTATCATTGTAGAGTAGGTTAAAAATCAGCGCATTGAGAATAATTAATAAATTGCCTCTGCAAATTATTTTCTTACAAAGACCTTAACTTTTTTTTAGTTTTTTTACACCGCCCAGAGGTTGCCTTTGCAATATTTTTTTACTGAGGCCCTTTGCAGAGACATTAACTTAGCCTGCGCCAGAGGTTGCCTTTGCAATATTTTTTTACTGAGGCATTAACTTAGGGTTTACGCTGCGCCAGAGGTTGCCTTTGCAATATTTTTTTACTGAGGCATTAACTTAGAGGTTTTACACCGCGCCAGAGGTTGCCTTTTTGCACTGATATTTTTTTTACACTGAGGCATTAAGGCATTAACTTAGGGTTTTACGCTGCGCCAGAGGTTGCCTTTGCAATATTTTTTTACTGAGACATTAACTTAGAGGTTTTACACCGCGCCAGAGGTTGCCTTTGCAATATTTTTTTTTACTGAGGCATTAACTTAGGGTTTTACGCTGCGCCAGAGGTTGCCTTTGCAATATTTTTTTTTACTGAGGCATTAACTTGGGGTTTTACGCTGCGCCAGAGGTTGCCTTTGCAATATTTTTTTACTGAGGCATTAACTTAGAGGTTTTACACCGCGCCAGAGGTTGCCTTTTTACTGCATTAACTTATTTTTTTACTGAGGCATTGACTTAGGGTTTTACGCTGCGCCAGAGGTTGCCTTTGCAATATTTTTTTTACTGAGACATTAACTTAGAGGTTTTACACGCCAGAGGTTGCGCAATATTTTTTTACTGAGAGGTTGCCTTTGCAATATTTTTTTTACTGAGGCATTAACTTAGAGGTTTTACACCGCGCAATATTTTTTTACTGAGGCATTAACTTGGGGTTTTACACTGCCAGAGGTTGCCTTTGCAATATTTTTTTACTGAGACATTAACTTAGAGGTTTTACACCGCGCCAGAGGTTGCCTTTGCAATATTTTTTTTACTGAGGCATTAACTTAGGGGCTTTACGCTGCGCTTGCGCCAGAGGTTGCCTTTTACACTGCAATATTTTTTTTTTTACTGAGGCATTAACTTAGAGGTTTTACACCGCTGAGCATTAGAGGTTTTACACTGCGCCAGCCTTTGCAATATTTTTTTACTGAGGCATTAACTTTTACGCTGCGCCAGAGGTTGCCTTTGCAATATTTTTTACTGAGGTTTTACACCGCGCCAGAGGTTGCCTGAGGCATTAACTGCAATTGCCTTTTTACTGAGGCATTAACTTAGAGGTTTTACACCGCGCCAGAGGTTGCCTTTGCAATATTTTTTTACTGAGGCATTAACTTGGGGTTTTACGCTGGCATTAACTTAGAGGTTTTACACCGCGCCAGAGGTTGCCTTTGCAATATTTTTTAACTTGGGTTTTACTGAGGCATTAATATTTTTGGGGTTTTACGCTGCGCCAGAGGTTGCCTTTGCAATATTTTTTTACTGAGACATTAACTTTTTACGAGGTTTTTGCACTGAGGCATTAACTTAGCGCCAGAGGTTGCCTTTGCAATATTTTTTTACTGAGGCATTAACTTAGGGTTTTACGCTGCGCCAGAGGTTGCCTTTGCAATATTTTTTTACTGAGACATTAACTTAGAGGTTTTACACCGCGCCAGAGGTTGCCTTTGCAATATTTTTTTTTACTGAGGCATTAACTTAGAGGTTTTACACCGCGCCAGAGGTTGCCTTTGCAATTTTTTTTTACTGAGACATTAACTTAGAGGTTTTACACCGCGCCAGAGGTTGCCTTTGCAATATTTTTTTTTACTGAGGCATTAACTTAGGGTTTTACGCTGCGCCAGAGGTTGCCTTTGCAATATTTTTTTACTGAGGCATTAACTTAGAGGTTTTACACCGCGCCAGAGGTTGCCTTTGCAATATTTTTTTACTGAGGTTGCATTAACATTAGAGGTTTTACACCGCGCCAGAGGTTTGCAATATTTTTTTACTGCAATATTTTAACTTTTTTACACCGAGGCATTAACTTAGGGTTTTACGCTGCGCCAGAGGTTGCCTTTTGCAATATTTTTACTGAGGCATTAACTTAGAGGTTTTACACCGCGCCAGAGGTTGCCTTTGCAATTTTTTTTACTGCAATATTTTTTTTTTAATATGCGCCAGAGGTGAGACTGAGGCATTAACTTAGAGGTTTTACACCGCGCCAGAGGTTGCCAATATTTTTTTTACTGAGGCATTAACTTTTTTACGCTGCGCAAGAGGTTTTTATTTTTTACTGAGACATTAACTTAGAGGTTTTACACCGCGCCAGAGGTTGCCTTTGCAATATTTTTTTTACTGAGGCATTAACTTAGGGTTTTACGCTGCGCCAGAGGTTGCCTTTGCAATATTTTTTTACTGAGGCATTAACTTTAGGGTTTTACACACCAGAGGTTGCGCCAGACTGGGCATTAACCTTTTTACGCCGCGCCAGAGGTTGCCTTTTGCAATATTTTTTTTACTGAGGCATTAACTTAGGGGTTTTACGCTGCGCCAGAGGTTGCCTTTGCAATATTTTTTTACTGAGGCATTAACTTAGGGGTTTTACGCTGCAGAGGTTGCCTTTTGCAATATTTTTTACTGAGGCATTAACTTAGGGTTTTACACCGTGCCAGAGGTTGTCTTTGCAATATTTTTTTTTTTTTACTGAGGCATTAAATTAGGGGTTTTACGCAGCGCCAGAGGTTGCCTCTGCAATATATATATTTTTTTTACTGAGGCATTAACTTAGGGGGTTTTGCCCCTCGCCAGAGGTTGCCTCTGCAAATTATTTTCTTACAAAGGCATTAACTTACAGGGTTTTACGCCGTGCCAAAGATGGCCTTTGCAAGTATTTTTTTTTTTTATAAAGGGATTAACTAGCGGGTATGTGACCTTCCAGATGCGCTCTCAGGATCAAGTCAATCTTCTCTGCGAGTACCGGGGACTTTCTTCTGTTTTGGCCATAATTCTTCTGTTTTCGCCATAACGCGCTGCAAATCAGGGACTGTTTACACCACAAACACCAAACAGTTTAAAGCTTTGTATTCCGTGCCTTTCTTAAATCTAGTTTTGAAATAAGACACATTGTCTCTGGAGTTTCCGAAGGCTTCAAGACGATCTGCAGGTTCTGCAACCTTTGGATTTGTTGCATAATTGCAATGTACAGTACAATGCTAAACGGAGAAGGAATCGGATTTGGTCCTTACTGGAGGCGAATGGCTTCGAAAACTTCTTTATGGGAAGCCCATATTCTTGGAGATCACTCTCACATTCCCTGAAGGAAAGCGGATCCGACAGGAGTCCTTCTCCCGAGGTAGTAGTCGATCATTTGGGATGAAGTTGCCAGCACCAACTTACATCATATACAGTTGGTTTATATATATATATATATACTATATATATATATATATATATATATATATATATATATATATATATATATATATATATATATATAATATGGGAAGAACTTTTGCCTCATTCCGTGAATTATCTTGAGAATCTATTTAGGTTCTCTTCTAAACGTAAGGTGTTGGTCCTAGCCTTAATTTCCTTATTTTTATTACGGGTAATCACTTTTGGAAGTTCGTCTTGGCTGCTTAGCTCCAGGTTTTATGTTGTCTTCAGAGTTTTTGGGCTTCTCGAAACATCTATAGCAAGTTACTCATTATTTTTTAGGAAATTCGTCGTACTGTTCATGAGTCTATGTTGGAAAATTATCTTCCGAAACTAGAGTTATTTTCTAATTTTCTCGTTGGTTGGTAATCACATTCTCACTATATATATATATATATATATATATATATATATATATATATATATATATATATATATATATATATATATATATATATATATATATACAGTATATGTGTGTGTGTAAATGTATGTGTATTTATATATAATACATATATGCATATATATGTATATAAATACACACACATATACTGAATATATATACAGTATATGTGAGTGTATTTACATATATATATTATATATATATATATATATATATATATATATATATATATAAGTATATGTATATGTGTATTTATATACATAGATATGCATATATATATATTTATATATAAATACACATACATTTACACATATATTTATACATATGTATATATAAATTAAATATGTACACATTATGCACATATGAAAACCAATATATATATATATATATATATATATATATATATATATATATATATATATATATATGTTTGTGTGACTTTGTGTCAAGACCGAAAGATTACAACTTATTAATTTACTACGTGATCTCTATAAGAAAACCTTTAATAGAAGGATTAATTAAAATTTTAAAAAAATTTGAAAATAAAGTAATACCAGTTTTTTTAATACAAACGCCCACACACGAGGAAAATATATATAAAAATAAAATTTTTGAATATGTAGTGATATGATAAAAATACACATTTTTCAACAAAGGATTCTATACAACATACACCTTGCGCGTCTCATACAAAGCAGCGCACATTTTTACCTCATTAATACGTTTTTCTACAGTGAAGAGAAAACGGCTGGCTTTAGTAGCTCTCTCTCTCTCTCTCTCTCTCTCTGGATAAAATGGACAAGAATGCTAGCGTTTCCCAAAAGAGTTTTTTTTGTGTTGCAGTAGATTCCTCGTATTTACTACCAGAATAAATGTTTTTAGGAGGGACGCGTTAACTGCCGCTTGCTGTGTGAACGACTGTTATTGCCAAGAGTCAATGTCTCCAAAGTGTTCTGTTAAGAGAAAGGAAAAAATTAATCCGAAGTTCTGTAGTGCGATGAAAAGAAAAAACCTCATAGAAATATTCCATCATTAGCAATTCTCGTCACAAAAAAGTTCTTTGTATCAACTTCCTAAGCATATTTCCATTATATCAAGTTCATTTCTTTGAATTCGTAAACGAGGCAAGTTGTCTTATTGAATTTTTTTTTTTTTTTATAAAAAGGGCTTCTAATTTACAGATACCCCTCGCATTTCTCTCCATCCCACCCACCCCTTAACCCCCTACCCTCTCCCCACCCACACTGCGCGCGTGTAAAACCACAAATGCCCCTTAAAGGGAGTTACACATGTCAAGCGCATCTACCCCAGCCAGGATACGAACATAAGCTTTCTGGATTAGATACAGAGGTATGCAGCCTAATTATACATTTGTCTATCAAGAGATGTATATGTTGATTTCGACTGTGCAGTACATATCCGATTTAAATTCATGTTCTTTGCTTAGCACTGATAGCTGATTGTTTAGTTTTAACATTTGCTGACTATGTTGGTTTTGTTACTTACACACACGCGACCATTGTATAATAAGAAAAAAATGTTAAGCCACAAATATCCCTTGATGTCGAATTCGCTTTAACTTAGGAATAACTTTCAATTAAAGGCTACCTGGCCGGCCAGGATGCAAGTCTGCGCCATATGAATTAGATACAGAGGAAAACAGTCGACTTATCCATTCGGCCATCAACAGGGAAAGAGAGATAAGTTGATTTCGACTCTTGTGTACGTTCCGTACTAAAATCAAACTCGACCCATCTTCCTCATGATAACTGATTGCGGGTTTGTAACACCAGGCTAATTTGGAGTTTTGTTACACATTCGATAGTGACTTTTTATGATCAAATATATTATGCAATCGTAACGTCATATCAACAGTTTTTTAGTAGAATCTTATCAAGTTTGTGTTTGAGTGTCAGAGAAAATATTGCGTTTGAAGTATTTTTTAAGTTATATTGCAAATTCAAATTAGTTTATTTCTCCTAATATTTCTTTTAATGTCGTTGTCAAAACCTGTGTGATTTCATTTATTTATGTTTTTCTCTCTTCTACTTTCAGGTTTGTCCGTTTCGTCGCTTTGTACCAAAGGTCCTTAAAGAATGCTTTAGATTATCAACGTTCAGGTACCGTTTCAGTCTACTGTATATTATTCTTGCTTTTTTTTTTTAAGCACAAATCACCATCATTATCACAGGTAGCGATACTGGTAGCTGTACTGGTTGTAGCGAGTCTTAATTTTGCTATAGCGATACAAATGCTGTACTTCTTTAGTGTTTCCATGCAAACGGATTATATAATGTGGATTTAAACCCAGATGGTTATGAAATGATGCTATAATTTATGCTTTAGTTGTTTTTACAAGTCTTGAGCATGCTTGCAATTTATATTTTATATATATTACGTTACTTATAACATATTCCTATACCTTTTCAATCCAGATGATTTTATGTATGTATGTATGTTTTACACAGACACAAACACACTCATACATACATACATACATACATACATACACACACACACACACACACACACACACATATATATATATATATATATATATATATATATATATATATATATATATATATATACGTGAAATATAATACTCTTTTTTTTGTACTGTCATTAATTTTGATGATGTGGTTTGGAAGCATTTAATAAGCCATAAGCAAGGTGGCTGTTACTTTCATGATGATATTGTTAAATTACGATAGATTCATATTTATGTGTATGTATATAATATATATATATATATATATATATATATATATATATATATATATATATATATTTATATAAATGTTTGAGAGGTTATGTATACCCTGCAATTTATTGACAAATCACGCATGCGTGGTTCGTGTTTACGAGAGCCTCACGATTAAAGGTTCAGAAAGATTGTTAACATAATGTTCTCCAGTCATATATTCTCTAAATCACAAGCCGTCAGTTCCCTTACCCTGTTTTACAACTTGTTTCTTACACTACACATCAATTACAAGCGGAGTAACCATCCATCAAAGAGTCAAGACGAAAGTTCCATGCAATCTTCCTTTGACAAATTGCAATCTTTACTTTCATCCGAGCCAGTTGGCAACAGTGACCTTCATCCTAATTGTCTCTGAAGAGAACTACACTGTAATCCCGTATTTTTAAAACGATGGAAAACAGCTAGTTTCACTTTTTTTTATATATGTTTTGATGGCAATCTTGGTAAATGCTTCGCAGCCTTGAGTTCCTGCAAATTAACCCGCAAATAGCTTTCTAATTCTTTATCACTTCCTCTTGTGTCCAACTATATTTCGAAGTGTCAGGGGTCGCTCGGCGATCGCAAGCAGATGATTTGCTCTTTCGAGAACAGGCCAGGATATGGATAAAGCGCTGAATATCGTACATGGCCTGCTTAGATGTCGCATCGTGCCAACCTTGCTCATTTTAATTATACATACAATGATATTAATTGAGTAGCAAACGGTGGAAACTTCCTTTGTAATAAGTTCAGTGGACTTGCATTGTGAGAAATGGAGTCTTCTCCTGCCCTCTTGGCAGGTTTTTTTTTTTATTCTATTTGCTCTGCAAGCGAATTCTTTATCTTTGGGTGAATTTCTTAAGAAGATTTTTTTTGTTTTTGTTTTTGTAATAGTAACTTGATTCTGTCATTCATGATTTAGGCTCCACTGATTGTGAGTTCAGCAAACACGCCACTTGTCAGCAGCGACATTAGACAGTATTTTTTTAATCTATTTTTCTTATGTAAGGTTGCATTAAAATTTGGTTTGTTATTGCACGTTGTTTAAGGAAATTAGAGGTTATTTTTATCAGTTATTTCCATTAAATTTCGTTGGAGAGGGGTAAGCATTTATAGAACGATTCACATCCTGTGCTACTGTAAAAGCCTGCAGGCTTAGAAATTGTTATACAATTATTCTTACATAGTTTCTGACTCAAAATGGCCTAATTTTTCTTGATAAATCTTCACTGTTTTTTTACGTCCACTGTGATAACTTAATAATCATTTTGCTCAGCTGAAGACTAGCATGAAATGCTGAAAATTGGAGGATTTTTATTAATGGTGGCTAGGAGATTTTTTTTTTTTTTTTTCATACATCGACAAAACGTTGAATCTCCCTTTGACGTCAGTAAACATACTTGCCTTAGCCGTAAATTTCCTTAGTGCCATCTGTGATTAAATGTATGGCTCTCCCATAGACTCATGCCAGTCTGATAAAAACCATTCTACCGAGTGACGTGAAGGCTAGGGTTGGTTTTGATCATGTTTCGATAGCCTGTAATTTTGTAGTTGACCACACTACCAGAATATCAGAGAACCGAACTCCAAGGCACTTCTTGTCTGGTGAATTTTGATAGGGCCACCTTTCCAGCTTAAAACCTTGGCAAAAAGCGTTGCTACTGTTTTGGGTTTTAAAAAGTGATCTTAGTTTAACCAGACCACTGAGCTGATTAATAGCCTCCTAGGGCTGGCCCGAAGGATTAGATTTATTTTACGTAGAACCAATTGACCTAGTAACGGGACTTACAGCTTATTGTGGAATCCGAACCACATTATAGCGATAAATGAATTTCTATCACCAGAAGTAAATTCCTCTTACTCTTCATTGGCCGGTCGGAGATTCTGGAGGTGGTGTTGCACTGAAGTCACCAAAGGAGTCGCTTTCATTGTAAATAGATTAAGTAATGAAATCATTTTTTACCTGAGCCTTGATTATGATTCGAGTTCATCGTTTTGTTGATTGGTTACCAGTAAGGTTGTGTGTTCTTGCACTCGTTGCATTTGGCGTAAGTGATTCTAATCAGATTTATTTTGATGGTTATTTTATGATCACTGAATGTATCACAGTCAGTGATACATTTGCGTCAGCTAGGTTCTTGAAGATTATTGTTTATAGTATTGTTACGTGCCGTGCCTTCAAATATCACGAGGTTATAACTGCACAGCAGTATCTTTCTTCTATTGTCTTTGCTCACTTTCATAAAGTCACCGCCTTTTAAATAACCTAATTATTAAATGGAATCGGTTCCTTTGAAGATTACTTTCCCGCAAGAGAAAAAAGAAACAAAACCCATTACCTGGGACTGTCTCATCAGTCTTTCCATTTCGTAGAGTTCTCCTCATTCCTCTGTTGCTGCACTTGATATCTTCCTCATTAAAGTGTCTCCATCAATCCTTTTTTTCACAGTAATTTCTGATGGAAGCCTTCTTTTCCCACTCTTTCTCTCTCACCCTCTCCCACCCACCCCAAACCCACTCTGTGTACTCGAACACTCAGGGGCATACGTTGAATTCTTCCAAATTAAGTCATTAATTTGGACCCTCTCTCTCTCTCTCTCTCTCTCTCTCTCTCTCTCTCTCTCTCTCTCTCTCTCTCTCTCTCTCATAGATTTTTTAAATGATCACCACCTTTATTAATTACAAAAGGTGAATTATGGCTTTTCTCTTTCCCCAGCTTCGTGTTGTTTTTAATCTCTCTTGGAAATATTATAACAAGCCTCAGAAAGGTGTGAGAGAACTTGTTATTTCTAGTCATGTTGTTATTTAGAATCAGTAATTAAAAGAAGATATTGTAACAGCAACCAAAGTTTCTGGTTTTTGCATGTCTTCTGCCACTCCATATTTACCTCCAAGTCTGAAAGCGTTCAAGAGCGAAGACGTGGAAGTAGGTCATATGCAAAATTAAGCTTATATTTTTCTCCCTTGGGTTGTTTCGGAGGGGTCTATTGCGTACTGATCACTTTGCCAGATCGAGCATAGAGTGTTGTGTACGGGCATCTGAGATATACACCTTTTTTTGATGAGGTTTCGGAGTGTCAAGTTGTTTCTGTACACCTAGACGCTCTGAGCTTGGATTATCACTTCTGAAATTTGTTAAATTTCCTTGCTTCGTTGAATACCCAATTGCCCTGAGGACAGAAAACTACGAGTAAAGCCGATGTTTAAATTTGGATTTAAGAGATTCATTACCACTGGTATTGTTAATAGTTTACATGTCTACATGCCCAGCTAACAGCTTCATGAATGAAAGTATATGAATTATTCCTTAGTCGCTTTTCTTTTAACCACTTTAGAAAAGTGGCGGTAATTTCTTTCATCTTTTAGCGTAACACATTTTATGATTTTTACTACTCCTACCTTTTGCTGTTAAATTTTCATTTTTGTCCCTTATAAGAATTATATGTTGAATCAGTGTTTAATGAGGTACTTTTGTCTTGTAGGAGGAAATGAAAATTGGATTGGTAAGAAACTTGAGAGGATGAATAGCAGATACGCATTGTTGTTTTCTCAGAAGCTGAAAAAAAAATATTAGGGATTGATCTTATTCGGTTCTGTAAAGACTCCAGAAATTGTAAGACGTGTAGGTGCCCCTGATGACTGACACTGAATTGTTGGGGATTTCATTTTGGAGAATTGATTTTTTCCACGGGCAAAAATCCCTAAAGAAAATCGTATTTTACTCTAACTATATATTATTATTATTATTATTATTATTATTATTATTATTATTATTATTATTATTATTATTATTATTATTATTATTATTATTATTATTAATCAAAACATATAAGCTTTTAGTCGAAAACATTTTCAGGGGCATAGGATGTTCTTGTGTGGTAAAGGGTGAAAAGTAGAGCGAAGAGACTCAGGCATATAATATAAAAAAATTATTTTAACAGAAAAGTAAGTAGTATAAACATAAAAAGCAGTATAAGTATAATACATTAAAGCAATTGCATATGCCCAAAGTGTGTGGCTCTCTCGTAACTCCATCTAATGTGACGCTAGCAATCGTGATGTAGGGTTAAACTGAAATACGTATGAATATAATTCCTCAAGTGATAGTAAAAACGTGAGTAAATCATAGTTGGTGACGTTCTAATTAGCCCCTTAAACTAATTGCTGTCCGACAAAATATATGGAGTAACTTTCTTCATGTAGTGGTACAGTTTTCTCCCTCATTGGTAGGCTCGAACTCAGATCGGACTGTGGTGTAGGAAGCCAGTTTCACAAAATTATCTTCTCGACCACGGGCGTTTTAAATATATCCTTGTGCTGTGTATATGTGTGTATTAACTTTATCACATGCACAATTGTTCTGTGCATTAGTAGAATTCCTAACAGGACCTCATTCAAACTGGATGGTATCTAATGGAGATATTTATTCAGAAAAAGTTACAAACTTTCTTGGGCAAACAGCCCTCATTATCAAGTATCCGTACGGATACTTGATAATGAGGGCTGTTTGTCCAAGAAAGCTTGTAACTTTTTCTGAGTAAATATCTCCACTAGATACCATCTAGTTTGAATGAGGTCCTGTTAGTAATATGTGTATATATACACTTGTAATGAGCCCACATTTTTTTCTGGTACTTTTATCTCACCCTGCAATTTTGTGGCGTTGCAGGTGATCGGTTGGAATGTTTAGAAAAATATTTGAAATTCTTTGATAAACCTGAAGCTGTCAGAGAATTTTTGCCGTTGTAGTAAACTTCTTCAAATAATTTCCAGACGTGTTATTGCGGTTATTGATCTTTCCATGCATAGAGAAAGAATATTTGATCGTTGTGGGAACGTTATAAATTTTCATTAAATCCCGTAGACTCTTTTCAAAGAACGCGTAATCGTTGTGGCCGACATTAAGTAAGTGAAGTATCTTCTTGAAAGACAGTATTCAGGACTAAGGCATATAGTGCTTGGTACTGTGGAGCATCATAACATCTTAACTGAAGAATGTGGTGTGTTTTCATAAGTAAAAAGGAGAAATATAATACTTAAGGATTAAGTCAATTACAATGTGAAATAAGGTAAGATGAAAACCCCTTTAGGTTTGGAAGTGTTAAAGGAAATTTGACAGATGAATATTGAAATTTAATGTACATGCACGTCAACTTAGTAATGCACATACGTGCACACGCTTCTTACTTCATAAATAAGCAGTTTCCCCTAAGAAGAGTATCCTCAGAGACGGCTGTTCAAAATC
>NC_089743.1:82447470-82472470 GCF_040412425.1 Macrobrachium rosenbergii | reverse complement strand
CTGTCCAGAAAAAAAAAAAAAAAAAAAGCCCTTTGTTGGCCGAGTCAGTTGAGCTTCAGACTGTCACTCGATGGGCGGGTTCAATTCCATGGCCGGCTGATGAAAGGTTAGAGAATTTATTTCTGGTGATAGAAATTCATTTCTCGCTATAATGTGGTTCAGAAGTCCACAATAAGCTGTAGGTCCCGTTGCTAAGTAGCAATTGGTTTCTTAGCCGTAAATAAGTCTAATCCTTCGGGCCAGCCCTAGGAGAGCTGTTAATCAGCAGAGGATTTACACAAGCCAGTATAAGACATTTCTACTTTTCGACCATCACATCTGCGTGTAACACACATTTCAGTACAACTGCATCTAATTAGATTTAAACATGACTGGCACTGACTCAACAGTTTATAACACTGGCTTCATTTGACCATTTACTAGCTTCTAGCCACATGCGTTGGGTTTTAAAACTGACTTCATTTGACCATTTACCAGCTTCCAGCCAAACTCTTTGGGTTTGGGAATTGTTGGATAAGGTTCTGTTGCTTTAAGCCATATTGAAGCCTGAAGATGCGCTCGCATGACGTGATGTCGTAAAGCATCACTTGCTGGTGGAAGACGTTCTTGAGTGACTCCTTTAGAGAACAAAATAGCTCTTGCTTTATCTGTTGTCATAGTCTCAGGAACCTTGTACAGCAAACACACAATCTCTCCACCTCGGCCAAAGATTCCTTTGATGTGGGATCTTTCCCAAGGCCTAACATACGTGTAGGATGATCCAGGTGTACAGGTAATGCTGTCCTCTTTGTATGTCCATACAAGAATGATTTGGTGTCCGAAGCAGTGACAGCACGGAATGACAGCAATGCCTTTGCTGTTTGCTCTTGCAAATTCCACCGTGATGTAATGTCTTTCAGAGGGATATACTTGGGTGCGTTGCTTGTTCCAGCTTCTTCTTGATTACTTTTAAGATAGCTGAGATCTAATTCAGCATGATTGATAATAATAAGCTATGATTTTGGTAATGACTATGATTACAGTTGTATGTTGACGTTTGTAGACTCCAGTCCACGAAAAGTTAGACCCAGTTCTTATCAAACGAAAGATATTAGGTGCAATTTGGGTTAGTTAGCTGCTGTTGGCTTGCCATGCGACAAATGGTCGGTTACTCAAGTAGGGAGCACACAGGAAACTAATGGTCTTACGTGCATTGAAAGGTGTACTTGTCTTGCATATATCCCGGGCGAATGCAATTTGGTTCCTTCCAGAATGTGATGTCAGTATTATTGGTTGGCTTCACAGCTTCATGGTCGTTTTAACTTTTATCTAGTAAATCGGCTACGTGTATGAGCGTTCTTTTTTTAGACCATAGTGTTAATTTGCCTCAGATTTAGTTCGTAATGTTAATTTGCCTCAAATGTTCAAGTTTCCTCGGTTTTCATATGTGAAGAGTCTGTAATTTTCAGAGATTTTGAATTATATTCTGTCAGTTTGGTAAAGTTCCAGATTGTAGATAATATTTAGTAGTTTTCGTAGAGTTCCAGATTCCGGATCGTATTTAGTCACTTTTATAGAGCTGGAATTTTATCTACTCCTAAGATTGGTTTCACCCCAGTGGGGTAAGTTAAAAATAAGTATACCTTAGTTTTACCAGACCAGGCTGATTAACAGCTCTCTAGGGCTGGCCAGAAGGATTAGACTTTTTACATGGCTAGAGAACCAATTGGTTACTAGCAGCAGGACCTACAGCTTGTTGTGGAATCCGATCCCACATTATAGCGAAATGAATTTCTATCACCAGAAATAAATTCCTCTAATTATAACCTTGTCGAGGCCCTCCCGTATTGATGGTATACATTTGGAGCAATAAACACACATCTAGTGTTTTCTTTCTCTCTCTCCTTCCACTCTATGTGCAACCCTCAACAATCTACTAACACTAATATACTGCTTAGGTTAACAGAAGGAAAAGTGTCCATTCGTCCCTCGTCAGGTTCGAGAACTGAACACAAGTCTCTTGAGTTGTGAGGTGAATATGTTTACCACTGTACCACGAGGCCACTAAGAGAGAGAGAGAGAGAGAGAGAGAGAGAGAGAGATTGTCTGGAGTATTGCGTAATAGATGGCAGTCTGGTAGCCAAGCAAGGCATTTTCTTTCTTCCTATGCATGCCATCGAATACCCTAACAGGTTTATGTATCATGATGTCCCAGTCAGGAAAAGGATGCTGTTTTATCAATCTTTTCCTACTATGATGTGATGAAGGAAATTTATTCACTTCTTTAAAAATGGAACAATGCTTTCATGAAGGCAGGCACCATTCTGGCACAGTCAGGATTTCCAAAAATACCAAAACCTGATGTTGAAATTATCCGAGAAAGCCTCAAGTGTCTTACGGACTTCTATTGTCTAAATTTACTGTCTTAATCTGGCGAAATTTAATGTTAGTTCCACACTGGCCATTTTGAGTAGCAAAGCATACCGTGGCCATTCAGAAAGCACATGGCATTACCCTTTATTAATAATTTCCTGAGGCTGGAAACTAAGACGTACAATTTAGCTTGCTAAATGATGCCGCACATCGCTGATATATGGGGGAGCCAATTCGTTTAATTTTCCTCATTTAGTTGAGATTTCAATAAGGCTGAAGTACGCGTGGTTGATCCAGCGGCAGATGATCTTTAGCATCCCGCTGTCTATATAAATGGTCCCAGCAAGGAGTTAACTGCTCGCAACTGCTCACAATTTGCTTCTTGGGGAGAGTTTCCTAAAGACTCGTTCATGTGGTCGTAGAGATTAAAAGTTATATTGCCTTCTCACTGCGTTAACTGTGGCCTCATACCCCCTCCGTATGTTTCCTCGTTGCTGTTACTGTAAAGAATCAAGCAAAAATTTATTGCTGCTATTAACATTTGGTCCTACTGTAGTTAATAAAATCTTTGGATGAAAACACAACGTTTGCCTGTTATGTAAAAAGAAAAAAAAATCTTTGTTTTCTTTTTGGGTGATTTTTATTTTGATTTTTTTGTTGAAAAAGCATGATTTTGTGATTTTTAGTCTGTAAAATAGAGAAGATGGGAAGGAAATATTTCCCTGGATAACATATAAATTGATCGAGAAGAATATCAGACTTAATTTGTGTTAACAATAAAATTCAGTGTTGTAAATTACATCTATTCGCATATAAGGATTAATCAGACTTCCAGAGGCCACAGCAACAATTGACAATGAATTTATGTGCGGAGAATATCAAGTTATTTTTGATCAATATATATATATATATATATATATATATATATATATATATATATATATACATATATACATATGTATATATACACGCACACACACGCATACACATTTTAAGCCTTTTTGAGGGGGATGACTCCATAACATTGCTAACTTTTGTTTTTAACCAAATCTTTATGGATGAGGTTGCTAGTTCTTCGCCAGTTTGCTTGAGCCTCATACATTCTGGTGCCTGTTTACAGCTGGGTAGGCTGCTCAGCCGCAGGCCAGGTATGTTCCACAGATCTAGCAATGATTGCTAAGTAAATTACTACGCTTTTCAACCACAGCAGCAATTTTGATTCATTGTACACCTTAAAGGTTGGTGGTGGTGTTACCAAATTCCTACACTTAACATCCACATGAATATATATATATATACAAACAAAGCCACTACAACACCTTCTTAAAAACATAACAAACATCTCACGTCTCGAACTCTCGCCCTACCCGCACAACAACTTCTCGCTGCTGGGAAGAAAGGGCGTTGGGTCAGTATGATACATGAAACATACGCTACCGGGGTCTAAGCGATGTCAGGCAGGGCAGCCGATCGAGACTACAGGTCTACAAGCCAAATCAAAGTCCTTCAAAAGAAGGCATCGTGCTTACCCCACACAAAAATGGAAAAATGCACGTTAAAGAAGAAGATATATATATATATATATATATATATATATATATATATATATATATATATATATATATATATAAATTTCTTAAGAGGTGACTTTAACTGTTAGCCTTTAGTTTGCGAGCCACCACGGCTGACGAACGACCAACTCAGCCAGTGGGGACAAAGCCAGTCCAACTTCCTGCCGGTCTCAAGCCCGGATAAATGGGGAGAGTTACTGCCTGGTCTAGCCAACCGAAGATGAAAACAGTGACAAAAAGTAAATAATGAATCTCGAGCCAGTAATGGAATGCAATATTGCAAGGGCGTACCCTGTAAGCGATGCGCTGCAGTATCCCCTTACAGCAGTGAGAAATATGCAAAGGGTACCGCAGAAGTTACGACTTGTGGCTAAAGAAGTTAGTGAAAAGAAAGGATCGGAAGAAGAAAGGAACGATGAGAATTGGAAATTGGAATGTTGGTAGCCCCACAGGAAAGGGGAGAGAGTTGGTTGATGTCATGCAGAGAAGGAAAATTATGATTCTATGTATACAAGAGACTAAATGGAAGGGGAAAAGTGCAAGAAAGCTTGGAGAAGGGTATAAAGTTCACTACACAGGGAACGACACAGGGAAAAATGGGGTAGGAATTATTCGCCATCCAGATTTGCAGGAGAATGTCACAGAGGTCCAGCGTATCAGGACATGTCCATGGGCTTAAAGTTTGTGAAAAATAGAGAGTTTTGCATATCATCTCGGCTTACGCCCCTCAACAAGGGTGTAGGAAGAGGAGAAGGAGGAATTCAGAGGGAAATTAGAAGAATGTATAGAAAGATTTCCAAGAAGTGAAATATTAGCGTTATCTGGGGACATGAATGCCCATGTAGGTGAGAGTTTTGATGGCTTTGAAGGAATACATGGAGGAAGAGGTTTTGGAAGAATAAACCAGGAAGGTGATAGATTAATGGAATCGTTAGAAGCTATGACTCTGGTAGTCTTGAGTACACTGTTTGAGAAAAGGAGAAGTCTTCTGGTAACATACAAAAGTGGACAAAATGAGACACAGATTGATTATGTTTTGGTTAGGAAGGAAGGCAAGAAAATCATTATGGATTGTAATGTTAAATGTTCTTTCTTTTTCTGTTGTATGTTTTTAGTTTCTCACTTCTTACCTTGATTTCCTCTAAGTGTGTCCTTCTACATCGCTATCGCTGATGATGTACTATCTCTCTTAGATTAATTATTTTAATTATTGATATCTCTCAGAAAGGCGTATAGAGATGAGATCGGTAATTTCTTCACTTTAATTAGTACTTAGGATTATAAGGATCAGTACAAAATTAACAAGTTATAGTGATATAAAACGAAATCACTGTGGAGTAATTAACTTGACTCAGTCTATGGGAACACAGGAGGTGAGGGAGACGTACTCTCCCAGAAGGACACAGTTCTGATCTGTTCTCTCTGGTGTTCTCAGCCTGTTGGACCCCTAAATTCTTGTTATCTGCAATCTCACCTCCTTCTGGCCTATTGGAAGGATTTATCCTTAGGCCTCCCCTTCAAATAGTTGATTGGAAGGGACTGTAGTGTGAACTGGAAAATGTTCCTCAGTAGAAGGACCAATAGCAAACATCAGAGAGTGAAGGCGAGAATGCTATAAAGAAAGGAAAAGTAAATAAAGCTGCAGGAAAGTCAAGGTAACAATAGAAATGATTAAAGCATTGGAAATCTAGGCAAGAGTGGGTGCCCACACTACTGGAAAAGATCTAGGGTGTTGAGAAATGCCAGAGGACTGGAACGATAGTTGGATGTTTAAATGTATAAACAAAAAGAGACGTGTTAAACTGTGGGAACTACAGAGGAATAAAGCTTTTGGAGCATGTATTCAAGATACTAGAAAGAACAGTAGAAGGAGGGTTGAGCAGTAGTTTGGGTTTATGAAAGGAAATAGCACAGTGGATGCTACTTTTATAGTAAGACCAGTCTAAGAGAAGTATTTAGGAGGAAACAGGAAAGTTTGCAATGTGTTTTATGGATCTTGAAAAGGCGCATGAAAGGGTACCAAGAATAATAGTTTATTGGTGTTTGAGAAAGAGGGAGGGGGTACCAGAGAAGTTGGTAAGGTTAATGAAGATGATGTCTGAGGGGGCAAGAACCACTGTACAGACAAAATATGGGGAGACTGAGACATTCCCTGTGGAGGTGGGCCTCCATCAGTGATCATCTCTGAGTCCATTTGTGTTCCTCGTTGTTATAGACGCTTTGACATCGGAAAAAAGGAACAACGAAGGATTGTGGGAACTGATGTTTGCTGATGATGTAGTCATTATAGCAGACACAGAACTGCAAGAAAGGTTTTAGCATGGAAAGGGACCTAGAAAGAAAAGAATTAAAAGTGACATTGGAAAGACAGAGCTAATGATTAGTAGTAAAATAAGGACATGAAAGTAAAACATTCAAGTGGAAGATGGTACAGTGCTAAAACAGAACAATGAGTTCAACTATTTGGGATCAGTGATAACAAAGGAGGGAGGTACTGAGAAAGCAGTGAGACTGAGAGTGAAAGAAGAATGGCAAAAATGGAGAGAAGTAACTGGAGTTGTTTTAGACAAGAAAATGCCATTAAAGCTCAAAATGAAGAATTATAAGACAGTTTTCAGGCCCGTGATATTGTATGGGACAGAAACTTGGGCTCTTAAGAGGAAAGAGGAGGGATTGTTGGAAAGAACCAAGGTGAGGATGGGAAAGAGGAGGGATTGTTGGAAAGAACCAAGATGAGGATGGTGAGATGGATTGTTGGAATATCACTACTGGAAAGAAGGGAGAGTCAAGTTATAAGAAGAATGTATGGTATATATAATGTAAAGAAGGCTAGGGAAGCTCATCTGAGATACTGTGGCCATGTAATAATAAGAAGAGGAGGAGTGGAACCAGCCAGAGAGCTAAGAACTGCCAGTGATGGGGAGGAGGAGGATTTTGGGGCGTCAGCAGATCAGGTGGATGGATGTGCTGAGGAGGGATATGGGTAAGGTGGGACTTGGTTGGGGTGGGGGTGGGGAAGAAGCAAGGAATAGAAATAGATGGAGAAAGTTGACCCGAGCTGCCTACCCTGCTATACAGTGGGACTAATAAGGTCGAAAGAAGACAGTTGGCAAACAGTTGGAGTAATGGGCCTTGCCAAAAGTTTTCTAGCGTGCTCGGGAATCGAGCAGATTGCCTCTATCAGTGGAAGAATGCATCCTGATTTTAGTAAGATAGACAAATAAATTATTTCATAATTCATTCTTGAAACTGATTAACTTTTCAAAATGGGTTAACGTTGTACTGTTTTCATGACATTTTTTGGCACTTAATGCAATGTCAGTTTCATTATCATACGTCAGAATATTCATGGAAAAGTTCTGTCGATGGTATGCTCTTTGGAATAATTCTTTCCATACTCCTGCCGTCCATAAACTTCAATAATACTTTAATTAAATGTTTTTTGCTGATGTGGCAAATAGCCTACGTTTTGTTTCTCAATTTTGAAACCTCAGATTTTGAGAATTTTACTCAGCACGGTATTCTGCGTTTTGGTCGTTTGCTGTTGGCATGTACTAAGAATATTTTAATTTTGTATATAGTATTCTTAGTAATCGCATCCCATTTTGGGAATGTAAACTTGTGGGTTTTCAGTGTTGTAGGAGTTTTGAGTGTATATGCTAGCGTGTGTGTGTGTGTGTGTGTGTGTGTGAGAGAGAGAGAGAAAGAGAAATTATTAACACCAGAACCCCGGAAGAGTTTTTTTTTTTCATTGCCTCTGTAAATAACCACACTGTCTTGAGTCGTGATACAACCGTCGGAGGGTCCGTACTTTATTACCTCGATGTATTTCAGCTCTACTGGCAAATTTCCTCTTATAATTGCGGTGGCCGATGAGGCAGCTGTCAAACGGATTGTCATCATTATCATAATTTCATAATGACATTTTCCAGATGTTCCAGCCCTTTTTCGTAGCGTTCCAAAATCGCGGCAGAATGATTGAGAAATGACCATGAATCAGAGCCGTAGGACGTCACTTTGCCAGCTCGAGAATTAGGTGTGTCCTCTGTGATTGCACTATTTTGGGGAGTTTGTGGTCAGTATTCTGGCAGGGTTGGTCGGTTTGCTTGACTTTTCCTCATCAAAACAAGACCAAAAGATAGGTGTTGACTCGAATTACATAATGCTTGGACAAGATTTCATCATTTTAACTGCAGTTGTCGTCAGAATACGTCGTTTTATTATACTACAGATATCAGGACTCGTCTGTGAGTGATTGGCCACCAGTGTGTACTAAATAGCTTGGATTTCCTGTAAAAGTTCAGATGTAATTCGGAGTGCCCTATACTTCCGCTGATTTTTAAATGTTTTTCCGGTTGATGCGCAAAGGGAGCCATTATTAAAGGCAAGGATTGTTGATTATCTTGTAAATGAGTCCGGAAAGACGGTTCGGTCCGTTATGAAAGGCGTCTTGTGTATTTTTTTCCACGAATCAGGGATGGCTCTTACACGTGGTGGTGCGAAGTGTAATCTTACCATGGGAACACGCATATTCATTCCTCGAGGTGTATGCATAATACTTTTTCCATCCTAACACGTAACTTTTGTAGGCTACATGTTTATTATTTCTCCATAAAACAGATTTAGGATAATTTTCAAGTTTATCACTTATTCCTTTAAAAACGTATAGGTATACTGCAAAATGATTCGTAAATGTTAAGAAAATTATAAGTGATTCCGTATGGCGTTGCGTGCGTGCAGAAATTCTGTTCCCATGGGGAAATTTTGTAAGTGACGGCAAGGAATGCAGCTGGTGAATTGTTGTAGGGCCAAATATGCCTAAAGTCCAGATGAAGGACCTCAGCTTCGGTCGGATAAAAGTTGCACGACTTGAGTGAGGGTGTGTGCCGTTGGTTGATGGGTAAACCAGGATAAAAGAAAACGAATCATAACGTGAGGGAAACGAGATGGGTAGGTGTATGGATGGGAGGGAGGGGGGAGGGCGCTTATTAAATTCTCCCAGATTACTTATGTTAAGGAAAAGATTTAATCTTAGTGACCGGAGGTGCAACGTGCTATTTAGAGGTTAATGAAAACTTATGGACAGTACTGAGCTGGAAAGGGTTTCATCTTTGTCAGAGGATAGTGCTAAGCCTGCCTTTGATTAGCGGCGAATTTTGTTAAAAGGAGATATCCACGAAGAAGAGTGACGGAACTTCAGTGGCTTTATCCACTTCTTATCTAAAATAAAGGCTCTAATAATCTAGTTAGAAGTAAATTTAATCCGTGATTCTCTTCGAGGTTTTTATACCAAGCTCCTTAGACTAAATTCATTTCTGAGAAAGGAACTGGCATGCAGTACTCTGAATATTTTCTCGGCGAATCGGCCAAACGAAACAGGGAACATCTCAATTTCTTCAGTCTTTCATAATCAAATCTGCTCGTATAACTTGAGCGTATGGCCGTCCACGTCATCTCGTCGGCACTTTTTTTTTTTTTTAACACAACAGCTAGAAAATATTTGATGGCGCAGCTTGGATAGTTTTATGTAGCTGAGACACAGTAAATTCAAATAATATTCGTTATAAAATCGTTAAAATGGTTGAAACACGAGGGTGGGGTTATACGCCAGAACAGTTGATTTGCGGTGAAGCGATCGTCTGATTTGTTGGGTGGTCATCAACGCGGAGAGATGAGAAGTTGGTGTTAAAAAAGCAGCAAAAACAAAGATTGTAAAACCTTAAGAACACTCCGGTTGTGACCGTAATGGCTATCGGATTCTGGCAGTATCGGTACTCGGCTTGTTTTGATTATAGTCTTCTGTTGACAAAAACGATGCAAATTGACGCTTTCTTTGTGTACGGTTCCCTGAGTTAATGCCCGTAATGCTTAGCTTTGGCCAGGCTTCGATTGATTCCAGTGGGCAATTTTGAAATGTATGGCTTCCGCTTTACCCTAATTGAGCGTACGTGCTCGTCTCAAGTGCGTCTTGTGTGTTTATCGTTTCCTTAATTAGCCGTCCAAGGCTAAAGATTCGTAGCATGGCCTTCGTTCCGTTGGCAAAGAGTGTCAGTTTCTTGTCCAAAGTATCCTAATTTACAGTTAACTTTTGTCCCTCTCAAGCCACCTTTCATTAACGTTCATTTTGAATATTCAGTCCTGTTACCGGCTTCTACTTATTACTTACTAATCTCTCTCTCCTCTCTCTCTCTCTCTCTCTCTCTCTCTCTCTCTCTCTCTCTCACCTCTCTTTCCTTGTGTATGTGGTATCGTCCTGTTTCATTGGCATTTTCGTAACGTAAAAATTTTGAAGAAAATTTTCTTCTAAAAAAAGGCTATAACCTTTTCTTTTATAAGATGTAAGCTATTATTATTTTATGATATATTAGGAATTCTTCCCATTGTAGGTTTTTTTCTATTGTTGCATTCAGCACATCTATATAATCTTTATTATTTGTAAGTGTCATGTGTTCTTTCCACCTTATTCCAATCCAAGGAGGAAATGTCTTGGATAGGGACAAAAGTAAAATTTATACCAGGTAACAAATAACGTATATTAGCAGTAATAGTATACTGTAAAATTCCTGTAGCCTATAACTACAGGCCCAGAAAGGGGGACGAGTTCATAACCCATAAACTTCCATAGACTGATCATAACTGTCCATATTTTTTGGCAGGAACTGGCTAATATGACTTATTAACTATGGGGAAAATAGCTTACAACTTTTTGAAGTTCTTTTCTAAACAATGTTGTCTATTTGATTCCTTTTTTTAAATCTCATTTCAACAGGAAAATCGCTTTTCAATTACATCTTCGCATGGCGGTATTATGTAAGTCCTTTTCTTAAAAGGAAAGAGGCTTCTTTTTAGGTCTGTTTGGTGATTAGGTTTATAAGTTAAATGTTTAAACTAAACAGAAAAACATAACAAAAAGCCCGTTTGCATTTCTACATATTATTAATTTCAAAGGCATTCCCTACCCCCTTACTAAATTTAGAGTTAATGTAGGATTTAAAAACAACAGTAAAATAAATAAACCCTTGTAAAGAACTCTCCCCACTAATCACATGTAGGAGTTTCCTTGTTAGTCAACTGGTAAACAATTGAAAAACATGCACAGAAGACCAGTGCAGTTCGTTCACGTGTGGCTGGTCAGCCGCAATCCAAGTATGTAGATGCTAAAAAGATAGTTTATTCAAGTAATATGCTGGAAAGGGACATATTCTGTAGGAATATGAATACTACCCAGGAGATGTATAAACTCGATGCATTTATTTCGAAAGAAATATGCAAAATGTAAAGACTTTAAGGAAGGTAGTTTACTTGGGGATGATAGCAAAGGTGTGAGCCAACCTACATAGAAAACCAAGTCGCTTAGTTGCTGATAAGTATATCTCTCCCCCTTTTCTGTATGAATTTTGAATGCTGCTCCAACTGTAATATATTCATTTTTATACTGTCACTTACTACTGTTATAATGTAAATTTCCATGATATGTATCAGTCCTCCTTGATTATATATATATATATATATATATATATATATATATATATATATCTTATATATGGCATATATATAATACGTATATATAAACGTTAAGCTACAGATGTGGTTTGACATCCAATTCGCGCTACTTCGAGATCTCAATGAAGGGGAATTATAAGAGAAGGCTACTCTCAATACAAATCTTATACTCCAACCTTGGACTGTGCCATAGCCATTGTGTCGTGGCCTTCCATGGTCTTGAGTTTAAGTCCCCTTGCCTTAGCGTGCAATCAGGCATTTATCCTCTTTTTCGTTCACTTTCCTGTTTTTTCAAAAACGTATGTTTTTTCAAAAAGTATGTAGGACAGGCTGATGAGAAAGCAAAAGTTGCTTGGTGGATTATAATTATCAGGAAAGTGCCCCGTCTTTACCTAATCTTTTCACTTCTAGTTGTTTTATTTCGTCCATCTGTTGATCACCTCCCCCCCAGTTTATTTGTAGCTTAAACCTGGCGAATTTCTTTTGTAACCACAAGGTGTACTGGCTCCTCCTTATCACGACCACCTTGTCCAGCGTTTTTTCAATGATGTATTGTGACGTTTTATTTACTCTCTCAACAGAATTTTGTAAATTATGTAAATATTTTATTTGTTGATGGTAGCGTTGTTTATTATTCTGTTGATTTATAGAAGTATTGCTGCTGTTATGAGTCTGTTATTAGTTTGATACTGATTTGTGTTGATAATTTTAATTCTTTAGAGACATTAGGCTAGACGCTGAATGTGCACTCATTACAGTAAGAGAATTGCAAAAGTACTTTACTCAAATATTCGAGGCTCAAAGGTCAGATGTCGTAACATCCCGTGCACCAATTATATGGCTGTTATATACTAAGTCCCTACACGACACCTTATATCGTCAGAAAAATTTAGAATGTAGTTGCCATGAAGTTCTTTGTTTTAAAATTTTCATTAAGTTCTAAAGTGTTTACGTATGTTACTGTTTACCACAATACAAATATCGACGAATCTATTTATGACTGTCTTTTGGGAAGGATTAGTATGGCTTAGTCACAGGATTCAAAAGCTTCATTCATTACTTGTGGAGACTGTAATGCAGAGCACAGTGAGTGGCTAAATTCATATTTCACAGATCAACATGGCCGGTCTTCCTCCGATTTTGTCCAACTAATTGAGGAACCCACGCACATATCTGGTAATAGGTTAGACCTCATATTCATTAGTTCCAGCTGTTGTAGTCCAAGGCCTGTGAACAGGGTACTTCTGATCATTTTTGCGCCATTGAGATGGACCTATCTGTCAATCAATATGTTCCTAATTCCTCCGTGGAAAAACGGTCTGGCTGAGAATCCAGAGCCAAGTGGGATCGCATTGTGAGATCTTGTCAGGTGCCAATATTTCAGTTGCTTTAACAGATCCTGATCCCAGGAAGTAGCTAAATGAAGTGCTGATGGCTATTTTAATCAGATATGTCCCTAGAAAGGTCATCGGAAATTTAGGACAAATGATCAGCCCATGGTTTGATGATGATACATGTAACGAGTCTACCATGATAAACAGACCAAATTCAGCAAAGATAGACAAAAATTGTTCAAATGAAAATTACACCATTTTCTGTTAGGTCTCGCTTGTGCTGTAGATAAGACTTACCATACAGCCGATGGGTACAATAATTCCCTTGAAGAGGAAACTTGAAGGAATTACTCAGCCGCATCTGTGGTGGTGAACCAAACTGGCATCATCTATCTTTGGGTCAGACTCGTCTTTCCATTCATCCACTAATAGATAATGGTAGATTGGTTACAGGCCCTAGGAAAGAGACTGAACTGCTTCGTGAGCATTTGAAGCAAAGTAATCAGCTGAGATGTCCCTCTCTGATACTTGTCTTCTGAACCTTTTCTTACAAAATTTGCATTTTTGCTCCAGGGATGTTAAAAAAAATTCTGGGTCATCTTGATAGCTGGGGTGAAGATCACAGTGGTTTCTTCCCTTTATTTTTTAAGCTTCACAGGTGTGCTGTCTCCCAGATTACTAGACTCTATAGATTTTTATGTCGTTGTAGTAACTTTGTGTATGAGCGCAGGCTTAGTAACACAGTGCTTGTTCCAAGAGCATATCTGCAGACTGCAGTAACTACAGGCAAACTGTAATCTCCTGTGCTCTCAAATTGCTTAAAACTTTTGAAGTCACTATATATATTAAGTGGAATCCTAAAAGTTGTTAGCTGATAGTCAGTATGCATACAGGAAGCACTTAGGTACCCTGCGATGCTCTTTTAGACTTGACGTGCCATTTGCAAGGGAACCTCGATAACGGTTTTGTGTGCAGAGTAATTCAAATAGATTTTAGTGCTGCCTTCGATTTAGTAAATCACGAGGCTTTTATGTACAAATTTCAGAATCTTGGACTGGGTCGATATGTTGTAAGATTACTTCAAGATTTCCTTACAGGTAGGCAGCAGCTAGTTGCTGTGGAAGGGATCTTTAGTGAGCCAAGACCTGTTGTGTCTGGAGTTCCACAGGGCAGTGTTCTTGGTCCATTGTTATTTTTAGTTTATACAAGTGACATGGTTGTTGGCCTGGAAAACAAGATTGTTCAGTATGCCGATGACACAACACTTTTGGGTGTAGTAAAGTCTCCAGTTATGGAGAAATGAAGCTGCCTTCAGCCCCTATCGGGACATGGGCCGGATCAGGGAATTTTGTAGTCAGTGGGATATGAGGCTGAACTCCAGTAAAACGAAAACACTATTGATTAGCAGATCTTGTACAGATTTCCCACCCCATCCTCCCCTTCAGGTGGATGGAACTTTGCTGAGTGAGTCTGAAGCTTTAACTATTCTAGGTGTAACTTTTAACTCACATCTAACTTTTAAGAAACATGTAATGAAAGTTGTATTATATATGTACACTCTTCAACCGGGCTACACACACTAACTGAATGAAATAAAAAGAGGCCGCCTCATTTTCGTTGGTTCCGTTACTGAACAAATAAGGAGTTGAAACATTAGTTACCCTTGGAATTATCTTGTCTAACCATTTTATGATATTTTCAATAAAGTTTAACATCTGTAACTACAGGAAATCTAGAGTTTTGGTTATGTTAGAACCTTTGGCAGATGACACCTGACAAAGCGAGGTATTCTTTTGGGCTTACTTCGAAAAAAAGAATAAAATTGTATTTCCGTCTGTATTTTGTATGTAAAGCATACGTTCTAAGCCTACTAAGCTGATTTTTCATAAATCCTTTTATGGTAAAGTTCTTTCTGTACAAATACAAGTTTCAGTATCTTTATTTAAGCTGTTTTTTTCCGTAGGGGGGTTAGTGCCGTCCGTGCGTCTCCTGCGGTGCACTGTAGGCATTACTTAAGGCGCTTAGCGGCGTCCCTTCAGCCCCTAGCTGCAACCCATTTCATTAATTTTATTGTACCTCCCTTCATATTCTCTTTCTCCCACCTTAGTTTCCACCCTCTCCTAACAATTGATTAAATAGCGCAACTTCGAGTTTTTCCTCTTATTACACCTTTCAAACCTTTTTACTGTCAATTTCCGTTTCGGCGCCGAATGACCTCATAGGTCCCAGCGCATGGACTTTAGCCCAAATTCTACATTCTATTCTTTCTTTGGGAAAACAGTAAATATTTTTGACTGAAATGTGTTTGGTGATTTATGCGCCGCGGTCCCAAGGAGAGAACCTTACGACAAAATAACTTATTCCGATGCCAAGTAAGAAAATGTTAAGACAACTGCATGGATTTTTTTCAGTTCTCGCAGTGCGTCTTATAATGTTTCTGTCTAGTTATTCTCTGTCTCTCATCTTTCACAGTATATATATATATATAGTATATATATATATATATATATATATATATATATATATATATATATATATATATATATATATATATATATATATATATATATATATATATATATATATATATATATATATATATATATATATATATATATATATATATATATATATATATATATATATATATATATATATATATATAATATATATTACACTATATCTATTTTACACCTTCTTTCTCCTATCTATCCAGCAGTTTATGTTATTAACCACTCATATTGTATATACACAGGTTACTCTTTTTTTCATTCTTCTGTGTATCATGATTTGTGTTTGGGAAATGTTTATTGTATCAGATTGCATACGTACGTCCATAGAAATTAGTAAATATCAGAAGCACGAAAACGCTCAAGTTTTCAAAAAATTAAGGGAGCTGAATAAAAGACCTCACCATAAAGTAGTATAGGCAATATGCTACTTTATGGTGGCGTCATTTTTTCAGCTTCTCAAATTTTGATAACTTTGTTGTGGGAGGTAGTTGTAAGTGGAGCCAGGTAGATTATTTCAGTTTATATGTGAATGCTTTTGTACTGAATATTTTCTCGCGTGCGTGTGTGTGTGTGTGTGAGAGAGAGAGAGAGAGAGAGAGAGAGAGAGAGAGAGAGAGAGAGAGAGAGAGATACTATTTATCGTAAACTGAATGGGAATTTAAATGAGAATACTGCCTTACATTAAGCTGCAAAAGTGTCGGAACTTCAACATTATTTCATTACTAGTGAACCCGTGTTGTGCTTACATTGATTTTCTTTTTTTACTAAATTATTCGAGTGTGCAAAAGTGTTATTACGTCTACGTGGCGGTGCTATAAAGTTCATATAATACCATTGCAATTGCTAATGTATACTACGTTAACTTTATTACATTTGTAAAGATGATGGACCGACGTTAATTGTGCTTTTAATGGTCGCTCTTAACCGCAGCGGTAATGTTCTGGCTGCAATTAATTTTGCATCCTTTCAACATTAAATGCCGCATCAGGTATGTTGACCCCTTATAAAAGGTAAAGAAAATGTGAAGAAAGAAAAAAAATAAACAGCATTAAAAGCACGGGAACCACATGATCAGTCAAAATACTTAGGCGAGGGTGGTGGTTTTGTATGCCCGGATGACCACCGTTGCTCCGGCGGGTTTGAGAAAGAAGAGAAGGAAAAGGAAGTTTTTTTTTTTTTTTTTTTTTTTTTTTTTTGCGTGTTTTTCTTGTAGTCTTAGTAGCTGTTGTTCTTGCTTGGAAGATGGATGAAGCTATTAGTGGTCAAGGCAGGGGAAAGTGGTCGGTCGGAATGGTTTATCTCGTTAACTTGGTTTGGGTGGTTGGAGTTGCTTTTCCCGGGCGATGCTGGTTGGGCTGGATGAGTTATTTGTCAACTTCGGCTTGTGGGAATATTGGTTCTAATTAATTGTGGTTCCTTGGATCAGTTTATTTGATTGGTTGGAGTGTTTCTGGCTAACTTAAGTTGTTGGAAATTGTTTGGTTAGCTTTATTTTGGTTTTAATGGAGTGTGGGTTCAACTTCGGTTGGTTGAAGTAATGTGTCTTTAAACTAAGTTGGTCGAGACACTGTGTCTTGTACGGTGGGATTGTTTCATTACCGTTGGTTGGTCGGCCGGTAAAGGATGTCATCAGTTTTGGCTGATTTGAAGTGTACCTGATTGATTGATTGATTTATAGATTTTGGGCATACATGCCAAGCACTGGGGCAACTAAGGCCATTCAGCGCTAAATCAGAAATTGACAGTAAAAGTTTGAAAGGTATAACAGGAGGAAAACCTCAAAGTTGCATTATGAGTCAATTGTTCGGAGAGGGTGGACAGTAAGATAGAAGAAAGAGACTATGAACGGAGTTACAGTAAAAGGAAAGAAAACAGTTGCAGCTAGGGGCCGAAGGGACGCAGCAAAGACCCTTAAGTAATGCCTACATTGCACCCCATGAGGTGCAATGATGGCACTACCCCCTACGGGGGTGTACCTTATTAATGTTGATTCTGTGTCATACAAATTTCTTAAAGAGAATGTTGATAATTATTAAGTGTTAGAAAGCACTTGTGCAATAACAGTTGGTGAATCTGTCAAATATAAGTTGTGGATACATATTCGATAAAGAGCTGCTAAAGTATATCTAGAATAGTTTTGAAAATACTGTTTAAAATAAAGCATATAGAATTTTTTAAAGAAATGTTTTGTTGTAATATTGTCTTGTTAACTTCATTTTGTTGCATTAGTGTATTTTGTTATAAATTGTTTGAATAATGTTAATTATTGTTAACATTGTAATAAGAGTCTGGTTAAGTTTTTGGAATCAGTGTGTCTCATAACCACCGGATAATGGAAGTTTATGGGTCTAAATATTTTTTTGGGGGGGCGGGTGAAATTGGTTGGTTTAAATAGCTTGTCATCTTTATACTTTTTTTTTCTGTCGTCAAGGTATCATTGATAATTCAAAGTGATTTGTTCTGTTTACAATTGCTGGTCAGAATGTCTCGTCAACAGATTTTGGTCTAAATAATTATTAAATATGTACTGCGCAGCAGTCAAGATATGTTTATCTGAAAGTTTCAAGCAACCAAGATTACAGTAGATAAAAATATAAAGTATCGCATAAGGTTCTTGAAGGGTAAAACTTGGCACTCAGTCCACTAGTTGCTTCACCTTCCTTCTGTCTTCCATATATTTCTTCCTTTGTTTCCCTCTCACACTTTTCCTCTATTTTTCTTGCCAGATATAATATTCAGATCGTTTTCTCATAGCACATGCCCCCGAAAAAGTTCACCATTCCCCTTTTAATGACAAATTTAGCTTAAATCTTCTGATGAATTAGTAGCTATGAATATGCCGTTCACATAAAGCTTAAAAAAGTTAAGAGGGAGAGCAAATTGCCCAGAGGATGCTGGAGAACTGAAGTGCAGGGGAGACATGAAAAAGTTCAGGTCAAAAACAGTACTTGGAACGTTGAAACACCAGTGAGATACAAAGGGAAAAGCAGTGTTGGAAACTGCTGGAGAGACGTTGGCAGGAGATTGAGTTGCCAGGCTACAGTAGCTAACTGGAAATTATTACTTTCATGTATAGAAGGGGGCTTATAATTGTACTGAAGAAGTAAATTAGAGAGAATAGACAGGCATAAAAGCACATATAAATGAACAGAATGTGATGAAATATATTTTAGGAAAAGACCATTCTAGCTGTAACATCAGAATTATATCAGAGTTACAGTCTTGATCTCTTATCACCCCTGCCCCTTGGTGAGCACCGGGCCTAGCTGGCCCTACTGTTAGTACCCGAATTCGGGGCCCAACTCCGGTTACAAGCAACTGTGGCCATGTGGGTTGTCACCTCTTTAGGGAAAGGCTATATCCATAATCCAGAAATGTGACCTTGTTCAGGATAAGTGCCAGAAATCTCATACAATCACCATTGCTACGGGGAAGAATCATGGAAAGATAATGAAACTATATCTAATAGATACTGTCAATGTGAGAATAACATGTTGAGAGGAATGTTTAGGAGTCAGAAGATAGTGTGGAATGAAGAATTATAACACGAGGGAAATTATGTGCAGATTAGATAGTGATGGATGGGAGGTGAAAGCTTGTACATATCGTTTGCGCTACCCAAGGTATGTTAGCATGTGAGAATTTCAGCTGGCTCCTGCGAACACCAGAAGAGTTTGAAGACGAGACCTACTTATAAGAGAGCTTGGAGACGGGATAGTGGGGAGATGTGATATTTGTGGAAGCAAAAGCACTTGGCAGGCATGAGGGGTAGGATTTCACAGAGGCTGTAATTGCTGTTGGCATTATTGTGAATTTAATTGCAGCGTATATTTCTTTGTTGCATCGTATGTTGTTTTGCTTTGATAAAAAGTAAATGTTTATGAGAGTATTCAGGAAAGAGAGACTTCACTGTTCCACTAAATGTCATTTTTGCTTTCTTTCCAAAGAAAATGGTTTCAATAAGTTCGAGGGTTCTGAATTTACCAACCTAGTGAACGTGATCCCAGAAATATTTCAGTTTTATTTTTGTAATGAATTTTCCCAGTGAAAAAATTTATGATAGCATTAGAAAATTACCGGAAGAGAGGGGACATAGTTCCACGATTTTTTACATACTTTTATGCAATGCATGAAATTAAATTTGTATTAGAAAATAAGACAAGAAAAATGATAAAAGAGAAGAGCATTCAATTCCCCATCCCGTCTGCATTCACACAAATCCAAAAATGATAATCGTTCCCAACCTTTTCATCTTTATTTTATTCTCTAAATTTCAGTTGTATGTCACGCTGTATTCCTTAATCTTTTGCGAGAATATATAGGAATTTGATGCCCTTATTTTACGAAGGGATATACTTCACCTGGCTCAGGTGTAACAATGAAACTCAACTTGACAACGTGTTTCCGACTTGAATCATATTACTGTTGGGGTCATCATCAGAATTTTGCTTGTAGGCGTTCTGTCTTCAAATTTAGAGTAAATCATAACAGTTGAAAGTCTCGAAGGGGCAAATGATAGGTTTTCAGAATACTACTTTTTTCCTCGTGTGTCTGAGCTAAGATTCCACGTTGATGAGCAGGTCTTACACCGGATTCCACTTTAATGAGTAGTTTCTGTATGGATTCCACTTTAATAAGTAAGTCTTAGTTGGGAATCCAAGTTGATGGTTAGGTCTCAGTTCACACGCTAATAAGTATGTCTTAGTTTGGACAACACGTTAATCTATATGTCTTAGAGCTGAATTCCTTATTATCAAGGATGCTTTAAATAATTATTTCCTATGGTGTTTCTTGTCCGCAGTAATGTTCTTATGGAGACGTTACCGAAAAAACCGAGTTTTTTCTTTTAAGCGGAACTGCATTGCTAATGCAATCACCATAATGAAATTATCTCCTCAGACATGTGTGTAGGTAGAGAGAGAGAGAGAGTGAGAGAGAGATACTTGCCTCTTACCTCAGAAGATTTGGCAGTAATTTAAGGGTTTTTCATTTTGCCATGACGTATGTGCCTTTTGTTTTTGGCTTGGGATACAAGTTAAATGACTCGCTGCTGCTAAAACTAGTTTTGAAGTTGATTGCATCTTAAATTGTTTTTGTCTTTATTGTTCTAGGAAAGATAAGTGAGGTTTTCCTGTGAAGTTCTTTGTTGCTGGAATTGCTCGTGTCAGATGTGGATGGAGAAAATAACACAAAATAACTTGTGAAAGTTGACTTTGAATTTGGCTTTAATGCTGCTTTTTTTTTTAATACTGATATCGTTAGTTTTTGTCTTTTGCAACTCTTGAGGTGAACATAAGTCGCATAAATGTAATTTACGTTTGTTAGTGTGTTTAGATATCAGTCTACCCAGTTATAACTTCTTTTTTTTTTATATAAGCTACTGGCCATATTCCCAAGACTACCGGAGAGTCTTAGTATTATAACTGTAATCTTAAATCACAGAGGAAAAAAGTACCATGTGGAAGCTGCAAAACTTGAAGCTGATGAACGTAGAGTATACAGTTGGAAGAATCACCACACGCATATGTATATATATTTTTATATTTTTGTATATATATATATATATATATATATATATATATATATATATATATAATTAGATAAGCAGTGACCTGTGCCTACCGAGCATGCGACACCCAATAGATTAGGTGCCTGATAGTTCGACTACTATGGTAATTGAATGGGGACAACAACTTCATCCCCAAAGACTTGTTGAAAGCCTTATGCCCTCCCCGACTAGGAGAAAAGACCTATTATCTCTCTCTTTCTCTCTCAGAGAGAGAAGGTGCATGTGTTATGTATGTATATGTATATATATATATATATATATATATATATATATATATATATATATATATATATATATATATATATATATATATATATATATATATATATATATATATATATATATATATTAGAGTGAATTGCAGTTGTTCGTATATACATACATAAAACCTGAATAAATTTTCTAGGATGAATTATCATTCATCGCTCAAGCAATATATAACATAGATACAACAGTATTTGACCTCCTCATGAATTAACCGTGACTGCAACCCTTTAAAAACTACCACCCCTTAAAAAAAAACAGTTGTATGAAGGAATGCAAAAGTTTAGCTTGCATTTTCTGGAGAGGAAGCACCTCCTAGAAACTGGAATATAAGACAGAAGTTTTGACCTTTATGTAGAATCATCTTATTGCAGTCTGACATAGGTTGACCAGATGAAGGATTTTAATGATATCTCCGCGAGACATAAACGAATAGTCAGGATTCCTGGAGTTAGACCTGCGGTTTTTTTTTCAGGTATTAGATGAGAGAGAGAGAGAGAGAGAGAGAGAGAGAGAAAGTTGTCTTGTGCTTGGGGCATTTCAATTAACCTCTAGAAATAGGTCTCCTTATGCCGTCTGTTCTGCTACCAAGTAATGTTTTATATATGCTTCGATGCTCAGCCAACAACCTCTTAAACTACTGCCAAAGGATGAAGGTCTTCGTAATTTACCAGTGGCTGAACAGGTTTTGCTTTGTATTTTGTTTTACTCTCTCTCTCTCTCTCTCTCTCTCTCTCTCTCTCTCTCCTCTCCTCTCTCTCTCTCCTCTCTCTCGCTGTTGCCAGCATGCAGGTACTGTGAACTAGGTTCCAACATTCGATTTTGGTTGGATTCTCATAACTCTGTGGTATGCTTTGTTACTGGTCGGTTACACTTAGACATTTCCTCTTGTTTACGACTATTTTGTTCTTCAGAGAACACAGAATGGTAAAAACGTTTCAGCGACTTGCTTATCTCTCTCTCTCTCTCTCTCTCTCTCTCTCTCTCTCTCTCTCTCTCTCTCTCTCTCAAATAACTACGTCGCCCCCTGGAATTCCCATGGTTAATTCCTTGTGAAATTTCCTCCTACTTATGCAGACTTACAGATTTTGTATGCAGATGCCACTTAATTGCTCTTATATAAGTAGATTTAATTACTCTTGTATCAGTAGATATAAGGAAATTAATAGGAAATTGTATTAAGTGATCGTAAATATGAACGTGAAAACACGATAGAAATACAATGGTCTGTTTCGCCTGATATTTAAAACACGTTTATATTAAGTGGGAAATATGACCGTATGCATTCCTTACTCCATATTACATAAAGAGATGAAAAAATGCAGTACTCAACTCACTCGTTAATCGGAACCGTTAAAAATTTTATCCATAAATCCTTGATTGTTGGTAAACATTACAAAAAGCACCAGAATGAAATCTTTAAATGTAAATGAAAATGTGATTGATGAAAAATGTTATCTTGGACGTAACACCGAATAAGAGAGGTTAAAAAATACAATCCAGAGCTCCATAGTAATTAAAGAGACATTGCCTTAATGTAATACTGAAGTCCGTCTTTAGTGAGAAACAATAAAATTGTAATCCTAAACAGCATGCAAAAAAGAAGTGTAATTTTTAAATCTACATTATATGAGTAAAACACCAAAATAACAAAATTACTATACTAAAAGTTAAGTATACCTTAGTTTAACCAGACCACTGAGCTGATTAACAGCTCTCCTAGGGCTGGCCCGAAGGATTAGACTTATTTTACGTGGCTAAGAACCAGTTAGTTACTTCTTAACAGGACCTACAACAATGAGTCCGACACATTATAGCGAGAAATGAATTTTATCACCAGAAATACATTCCTCTCATTCTTCATTGGCCGGCCGGAGACTTTATTGGGCGCAACTTACTTAACATTAAATAGAGCCAAAGCACAACCTTGAATTCCATATTAGATGAGAAGTGTGTCAGAAACAATATTTTGAACTCCGTATGGCAAGAGGTAATCCTGAACTGTATATTGAATAAAATTCTAGTTGTTTTTACGGAGAAAGGTTTCCCGATGATCGCAAAATCACAAGACCCTCACAAAATTAGGGGCACAAGACCCTCACAAAAGTGGGAGCCAATGACACTATACTGTTGTTTTATACTGGCTCAGTCCGTGAGCCACCAGTTTCATTTTGTGCCCTAGTAACCTGTCGCGCGTATATGATATACTTAGGAAACAGTCGTAGAAATATATAGGCAGCAATGACTAATATCATAAGTTATGGTCAACTTTTAAGTGCTTTAGAATCAACAAATTGCATGTAGCGCTTTTCTTATTTATAAGGTCACTAATTATGAGATATAAATGGTTTCAGCATTTCCCTTGAGGACGAAATTAGAACATTTCAGCTGGTCACTAAGTAGTGTAATAGGCTGCATAAGTTACCCGGTTTCCTAATCCCCGGATTATCCTCCAAATAAGTGGCATTTCAGTGATGCTGGTTGGTGCTGGTGACATATTGCTTGACAGCATATGAATGACAGGAGAAGACGGAAGAACTGAATCGTACAGGTGATGTCCGTCCTTTCTTCCTCACTCTGTACTCGCTGCACTTTGCAACATACTGTACTTCTGTAATAGTAAGTGTGTTGTAGGAAGTAAGCTTTATTTATTTTGTTTTGGGTGTTATTCCTGTAAAATTACGTATTTTCCTTAGATTTAAGTAGCAGCGTACCGAAATCGAACTGTCTTTGCTGGTAAAGTCAGCTGGGATGCCTGATGATGGCAGATTATTGATTATATAATAAATGGATCTCACGGAAATATCGTCCGTAGACTATGGAACCTACCAAAAGCGAGCGAGAAAGCCAGCGGGTCAGTGTGCAAGCAAGAATGTGCGCCATACCTAAACGCGTATTGTATCACATGCACGAAACTGGACGCACGGTTGACCGTTACTTTGTGAGAGCACGATAATGAAACTTTTAATTTTGCTGGCCTCGGCATTAGCATGCCTTACCATAAAAAATGACAACTACGCAATTCAGGGTCGAGACAGCATGTTGTGTACTAACTTAGGGGACCAAATCTTTAACATATACGAGTATAGATACAAAACTGGCAACTCAGGTAATTTCTTCGTTTTCCTTGTTTTACTATAAAGAAATGCGATCTATTCCGTCATAAAGTGCTATTATACATCAAGAAATTTTACCGTAGAGGAAGAAAGAAATTGTAATTTGAATTTTCTTTATGTAACTGTCCATAGAAGTGATAGAAATTTCACCTTTTCAGTCTTTCGAAAATCAACTAACATTGCCTCTTTTGTTCATTATTATTCCAATCATCATCAAAATGTTAAACTCTCTGTCTTTTCTGGAATATTCATAAGGGCTTTACCCTTTTGTAGCCCGCAGTTCATTGATGCTTAGATCGAAACTATTTATGATATTGCTTTGAAACTTAAATGCCCAAGTACCTTTGTAGATGTAGCATGGAAAAGAGCCAGGAAAACATTTTATTTAACTAATAACAAACTTGGATTCAGCAAGATTGATATTCTCAAATTACCGTATGATGAAAGGTTTTTACAAATTCCTAGAATTTTAAAGCTTTTCAACATAAATATTTTCAGTAATTTTAATGTTAAGAGTTTAGTAATAAAAAATTCTCTTAAAGATGTTTCTGGCCGCATCCATAAAAATTCCTCGTAAAAAGTGTGATAAAATATATTATGGACAAACTGGAAAATCACTTTCACAACGAATCAAACAACACCAACATTCTGTGAGAACTGGCCAAATATCGAATCCATTATTCGCACATGTGAGAGATTTAGATCATCCTATTAACTGGAGTGAAGCAAGATCTTTAGTCCCGTGCAACGACACAGTTAAAAGGAATATCATTGAATC
>NC_089743.1:82419970-82444970 GCF_040412425.1 Macrobrachium rosenbergii | reverse complement strand
TTATTTCGAATTAGACACAGATATTTTTCATAGCTTGTTACAAACCGAAGATTCGTTCATTAATGAAGTTTCCATAAAGGATCGGCGATTCCAGCATGATATTGGTGGGGTTAAACTCTCCTGTTCTTGCGCGGCACTGAATAATCACGTTTCACGTATAGTGTTTATTATTAAAGTGTCTTGTGTAAAATACATATTTTCAAAATGTATTCATAAGCATAGTTTGCATCATGACCAATAGGAATGGGAATAGTCAGTGTGTTAGCCGATTTAGGATATTTCATTACAAATGCTAAGACATATTTCTTGATATGTTGCAGAGTAATTGTAAAAAGTATACCTTAGTTTAACCAGCCACTGAACTGATTAACAGCTCTCCTAGGGCTGGCCCGAAGGATGGAATTTATTTTATTGGCTAAAGAACCAATTGTGGTTACCCTAGGCGGGACCTACTGCTTGTGTGGAATCCGAACCACATTATACCGAGAAGTGAATTATTAACACCAGAAATAAATTCCTCTAATTCTTCATTGGCCGGCTGGAGAATCGAACGCGGGCCTAGCAGATTGCTAGGCGTGTACAATATCGACCCATCCAGTGAAGAACTAGAGTAATTGTAAAGACACACTAATACATACATAATTATATAATGTAATTTATTATGTACTGAACATTTACTTTCCCTATCGGCTGAAACATATTACTTTAACATGTTTCTCTAATTTCGATGTTTGTGGCGAATGAAACCTAAAAATTGTACTAATCTTAGTTTTTACTTGAGATTTTCTTTCTCTTTGTGTTTACCTCATAGTTGACGAAAATGACGAACCGGGCGAGGAGGGAACAGTATGGGCACGTTTCATAAGCATTCAGTATGCCTGTGTTGACCTAAGCAGTATCTGGCCGTTAGTTGACTGTAGTTCATAGTGATTTGAAACTTGATTAATGCTGCTGTTGTTCATAGAAAGTGCAGCTGACATGATTAATCACTGCTGTTGTTCATAGAAAGTGCAGCTGATATGATTAATCACTGCTGTTTTCTTAGAAAGTGCAGCTGACATGATTAATCACTGCTGTTTTCATAGAAAGTGCAGCTGACATGATTAATCAGTGCTGTTGTTCATAGAAAGTGCAGCTGACATGATTATCAATGTTGTTTTTCGTAGAAAGTGCAGCTGACATGGTTATCACTGTTGTTTTTCGTAGAAAGTGCAGCTGACATGATTAATCACTACTGTTGTTCATAGAAAGTGCAGCGGACATGATTAATCACTGTTGTTGTTCATAGAAAGTTCAGCTGACATGATTAATCACTGCTGTTGTTTATAGAAAGTGCAGCTGATGTGATTAATCACTACTGCTGTTCATAGAAAGTGCAGCTGACATGATTAATCACTACTGTTGTTCATAGAAAGTGCAGCTGACATGATTAATCACTGCTGTTGTTCCTAGAAAGTGAAGCTGACGTGATTAATCACAGCTGTTGTTCATAGAAAGTGCAGCTGACATGATTAATCACTGCTGTTGTTCATAGAAAGTGAAGCTGACATGATTAATCACTGCTGTTGTTTATAGAAAGTGCAGCTGACATGATTAATCACTGCTGTTTTTCATAGAAAGTGCAGCTGACATGATTAATCACTGCTGTTGTTCCTAGAAAGTGCAGCTGACATGATTAACCACTGTTGTTTTTATAGAAAGTGCAGCTGACTTGATTAATCACTGCTGTTTTTTTATAGAAAGTGCAGCAGACGTGATTAATCACTGCTGTTGTTCATAGAAAGTGCAGCTGACATGATTAATCACTGCTGTTGTTCATAGTAAGTGCAGCTGACATGATTAATCACTGCTGTTGTTCCTAGAAAGTGCAGCTGACATGATTAATCACTGTTGTTTTTATAGTAAGTGCAGCTGACATGATTAATCACTGCTGTTTTTCATAGAAAGTGCAGCTGACATGATTAATCACTGCTGTTGTTCATAGAAAGTTCAGCTGACGTGATTAATCACTGCTGTTGTTCCTAGAAAGTGCAGCTGACATGATTAATCACTGTCGTTTTTATTGAATGTGCAGCTGACATGATTAATCACTGCTGTTTTTCATAGAAAGTGCAGCTGACATGATTAATCACTGCTGTTTTTCATAGAAAGTGCAGCTGACATGATTAATCACTGCTGTTGTTCATGAAAGTTCAGCTGACGTGATTAATCACTGCTGTTGTTCCTAGAAAGTGCAGTTGACATGATTAATCACTGCTGTTTTTCATAGAAAGTGCAGTTGACATGATTAATCACTGCCCTTTCAAGATGTAAATTATATAATTAAAAAATGTATATTATATGATAAGTTAATCTCTCTCTCTCTCTCTCTCAATTTTCTTTTCAGAAGTTTGGTTGTTTGAGTAGACGAAAAGGTCTGTGTTACGGTTCTTCAACTCGATGTGCAGCGGCTGATACAAGCTTAGCAAAATGGCACAGATCGGTCCAAGACTAAACTTTCAGCATGTTCAAAAGAGAGTTCAGTGCACTCCGTTGATGGGTTTTGATTGAGTGGTCTTTAAGTCAGGGTCGTCATTTTTCTTGATCTGGAAGATTTTTCTCTTTTTTTCCCCTCCGCTCGCTTAACGGATGTGGCTTTTGCCATTTTATGACTGCGTGCATATTTACGCTGGCTTCAGCCCATCCGCGTTGGCGCTTAACGTGCTGATAAAGGCCGATTTTATTTGCTTTGTATGCAAGCGACATGGTTTTTCGTTACTGTGCTTTTGATTTTAAAGCTGCTTGGTGGTGGGAGTGATCGGTAATTATTATAGTGTTCGGCTGAATGATTAAATTAGACTCATTTAGAAATTAATATTCGAAGGCATGAATTTAGTTTTCTGTAAAAGAAAACGTTTGAGATGGCTTTGTCTGTCCGTCCGCACCTTTTCTGTCCGCCCTCAGATCTTAAAAATTACTGAGACTAGAGGGCTGCAAAGTGGTATGTTGATCATTCACCCTCCAGTCATCAAACATATCAAATTGCAGCCCTCTAACCACAGTAGCTTTTATTTATTTAAGGTTAAAGTTTTCCATAATCGTGCGTCTGCCAACGCTATAGGACAGGCCACCACCGTGCCGTGGCTGCAAGCTTCATGGGCCGCGGCTCATGCAGCATTATACCGAGACCATCGAAAGATAGATCTATTTTCGGTGGCCTTGATTATACGCTGTACAGAAAACTCGATTTCTTCGGCGCATTGTTTACTTGTTTTGCATTGGGCCTGTTAATTGGTACGAATAGAATTCCAGTCTGATTTTGGACTCTTTCGAACTATTATTTTCTAAGGTTTTCAGCATATGATAACGACTTTATCCGTGTTCGTATTCTTATTTTTATTTTAAAAATGATGATGATGATAAGAAAAAGAAACGGAGAAGTAAGCTACTGACACTTTGAAAATCCGAATGTTGCGTAACAGCGGGAGAGTGGTCCCAAGCGTTTTATCACCCCCTTGTGGTTACTTCATTACACTTAACAAACGTGATGTCGCGATATCTGTCGATCATGCGGGAAAAATGGACGATAATTGCAGGTTTGGGGACCATCCAAACCAATCTGCCGAAAGATTCATGACTGTCTCGAAACTTTTATCAGAAACCATTTGATGATTATATATAAATATATATATATATATATGATTATATATATATATATATATATATATATATATATGTAATATGTAATGTATACATATATATATATATATATATGTGTGTCATGTGTATGTACATATTTAATATTCTCTAAGAGCATGGCGCCAGAGTGTATACGTTTTTTGCCTATAGAGGTGTCACCAGAAGTCGTAAGCCTTCCAGCTCTTAGCTAGGCTTTTGGGATGAGGTTGCTAGCCCCCGTGCCTATTTGAACCATGTTTACGACCACTACATTCCTATAAATGTGAGTTACATGGTCATTGATAAAAAGTTAACAGATGTAAAGCAGGTGTTAGACGGTGTAGCCATTGGCCCTTCCTTGCGAGAAGTCGAAGTGGAAAATCTTGCTATAGATAGGGAAAAATGCCATCGAACATGCCCCAAGACAAATATACAGCATATGTGTACATATATGTATATTTATATATGCATTATATATATAGATACGTGTGTGTACACATTGTATATATATATATATATATATTATATATATACATATGCATACATACACACACACACACACACACATATATATATACATATATATATATATATATATATATATATATATATATATATATAAATATATAGAAATAATCAACACACAATCGCAAGTGGAACAGAAATAAATTTCTGACTCACATCAGGATCGAACCCAGGCCTTTCAGTTGAAAGACCTGGGTTCGATCTGATATAATCAATATATATATATATATACATATATATATATATATATATATATATACATACAGTATATATATATATATATATATGTGTGTGTGTGTGTGTGTGTGTGTGTGTGTGTGCGCTCGCTCTCGCTTTGTATGCTTGTGTATTTACAAATGCATATGTTTATGTGAAGAACAAAGATATATCCACTTATTACTTCTGCATCTTTTATTTGTGGGGATTTGATTCTTCGTCTGGGTGAATGAAAGTGTCTCCTCAAGCTGAAATGACGTCACGGTATACAGTTTCCATTTTCCTGTGGCTAAAGAGTAAAATACCTTTTACCACAGGTCTAATTTTATTTTGCTATGTGTTAAGTTATGGGTTATTATTGTGAAATCCGACGGCGATATCACATAAACATTCTGATTGAGTTTAGCCCTAAATCAGAAGTGATATGAGAAGAAAAAAGACGAGAGAGAGAATGACCTTGTATGATCCTCTGGGAAATGATTGACTGGGATAGAGACACTCTCCAAAATGGCAACGTTTACAGGGAAACTCCCGGCATCTATAAATAAATTAGATCGGCTTTCTTTGTACTCTCAATATATTGTAAATAATCTTGTTTTCGTGCATCTTTTTCATAAATGTTTATCTTCTATGCTGTTTTTCTTGATTATTATGTTCTTTCTCTGTACCCACATTATCATCTCCATTATGACCTCGTTTACATGAATTTATGGCCTTCACTACTTCCCCATGTTGGGTGCAAAGATTAATTCCAAGGCCAATGATATTCTGCAAATGTATTATACGCGCCGGACGGATTAGCTTGTCTCGAGAAAAATAATGTTTGGAAATAATTCCTTTCTTCAAGATATCCCGCAGCGGGATATCGCCATCGGTGCACCCCACGTGGTGCACTGCAGGCATTACTAATAGTGTTTGTAGTGCCCCTTATACCACTAGCTGCATCTGCTTAATAGCCTTTTGCTTTACCTCCGTTCCCGCTTCCTTTCTTCAATATCGTTGTCCAGCCTCTCTAACTGTGGTGTTTTCTACAGGTACCATCTTTAGATCCTGGTACTTTATCTTCTTTATTTTCTGGATCTTTTTGTCTTGCTGTCCAACCACTCCAACTCCTTTTCGATGTATGGATCACTGAGTAACTGAAGATGCCCAAGAGGTTTTGCGTGAAAGCCTGAATTTGTACAAACAGTCATTCATTCTTTAAAATTCCCTTCTCAGTCGTATATCACCTGTTGCCTAGCTTCCCTACTTCATCAGAACAGATCTTTTGGATCAACATCCTCATATTTCATAGAAACCTGTTAGTAAACTAAACAGTGGAACCTCTCCTCTATTTGTTCAAAATAGTTTGAGCGCAAAAAAAAAATATTTTAACCGTGGGTGGGGTACAGTTTAATTTTCATCAAGCAGATTGGGAGAAAAAAGTATACCTTAGTTTAACCAGACCACTGAGCTGATTAACAGCTCTCCGAGGGCTGGCCCGAAGGATTAGATTTATTTTACGTGGCTAAGAACCAATTGGTTACCTGGCAACAGGACCTACAGCTTATTGTGGAATCCGAACCACATTATAACGGGAAATGAATTTCTATCCCCAGAAATAAATTTCTCTAATTCTTCATTGGCCGGTCGGAGAATCGAACGCGGGTCCAGCAGAGTGCTATCCGAGAACGATACCAACCCGTCCGATGAGGAACTTGGACTGTGGGGAGAGTACACAGGGAAGTGATAGAAACTGTGTCTCCGCGGCACTGAAGTGGATTTATATTTAGGTTTGTCTTCTCAAGATCAGTATTGACGGAAAACAATTCGAGATAGAATGAGAAACGTATTTATGAGTAGGAAGTGACAGAATGGGAGGTGAAGGACTAAATCATTATCTAAACTGTGTTGAAGGGGGAGTGAGTAGTTGTTTATACCTTCTAAAAACTAAGAATGTATAGTAGATAAAAATCTAGAAGTCGGTATACAAAGAAGGAAAGTCAGTTAAAAGTCACTGAGATCTGGATGAGCATCAGTGAGATAAGATTAATGTAAAACATGCATATCAGAATAAAACGAAAGGATGTGGTTATGGAATGTTTAAGCGAGTGTCAGTAGAGTGTTTATAATTGTTAATATGAAGAGTTGTAACAGCCAGTTTTCTTTTGAGTATGGTGAACGAGTGAACATTACGGGAAGAAAGATTTTACTGAATTTAAAAGTTGCCAAATAAAAGTAGCAAAACACTGGAGGTATATATCTAGGAATACCTTCACAAATAGTTCCAAGACACAATCATGTCTTTTGTGAAACAAAATCTCATTAAACATGAGACAAAGAATATATTATAGGGAGTAGGAACAAAAAAGTAGTAAAGTTGAGATATCTCTATTAAAGGGTTTAAGCAAAATAAGGAAGGTAGAGAGCTTCTTGTTCACTAAGAAAACCAGCTATAAATCTATCATAACATAAGATGTAAAGGAAAAGTTTTATTTGTAGTTTGGAGAAGTTGGTGAATTACCATTGCAGACATTCTCTTTGATATTCAACAATGATTTCCAACACAGCCCGTGCCCAGACCATGTGAGGTCGTTTATTATTTCAACTTAGAGAAAGTGGAATGTAGTGAAAGGAGCCAATTAGCAGTTGGCATTAAATGGAAATGAGTCAAAATGTTGTTCACGTAGGATTAACGTGAAAAGCCAATCAAATCATTTGTTTTTCAAAGCAGATTCTCTGTCACCTGTGACAGATTGCGAGGTCGCTTGGTTCTGAACGTCTCTTGAGTGTTAATTATATCTGTGTTACTTCTAAAAGTACTTCTGGAGAAAGTTGCAGTTTAGAATATACTTATGTATTCTTAGATATTCCATGTCCAGTAGATCAAATATATATATATATATATATATATATATATATATATATATATATATATATATATATATATATATACTCTATACATATACATATACACATATATATGTATATTTATATTAGTGTATAGCCACGGGGAAATTGAAACAAGGAGTGCAAGATCTTTTTTGTCTCACTTTCCTTGGTGACAGATACTCTGTTGGCAATTTATGCCACATTTTAATTCTCTTGAATATATACATACTATATGTATATATGTATATATATAATATATATTATATATTTGTATATTTACTTACATACAGAAAAAATACATACGTTTGAAGCCTTACGAAAGTAAATTTATTCAGCAAAATATCTTAAGTTTCGTTGATCGTCAATAAACTTAATTACACTTTTTTAGATGTTCGTGCAAAGTACTTAACCGTTTCTGAGCCTCCCTTTTACACCTCCGATGATGACCTCAGGAAGAACATCAGCATCTACCGATAATAATGGAAGTGGACAAGAAACCTAAATAGGATAAACACCAAACCTTACCCTTCTGAATATTAAATACCGCATAAACATAATGGTATCGTCTCGGAATGGTAATGAGATGTGAGGGCATGTTCGCAGCGACTACTTATTTAACCCTCTGGGCACTGGGTAAGTGGGCCACCGGGAAGCGTCTTCTTATCCCGTACCATAAACTATGAATGAGACGAGTGTGCTGCGATCCTGCTAATGGCATATTGATGATGTTAACACGCCTGCATAAATATTGCCATAAATAGCTTGCTAGTGCGCCTATTTTATATGTGTGTATACATTGATACATATATGTAGTTATTATTGTGTTTATATATTTATTTCAACATTAAGCCATATCCCCTAAGAGGGGTTGGCTTCCTAGAAAAGAAAGGACAATAATCATTGACATATTTACTGTAAACTGTAGAATCATGAATGAACACCTGTGCAGAACGCTTCCACAACACTAGCCACTTAATACAACTACGTAAAATGGCTCACATGTCAAACTGCTACGCGCATTGCGCCAGTCACCTATATCATGCACGCATTCTCTTGGCTCTCGGGATGTTAAGGCCCCTCCTCCCCAGCGTCTCATTCTCACACCACGTATCCACCCTTTTTTAGGCCTTCCTCATTATATTTCTAACCCTTCCAGGTTTCGTAGATCACATATAATTCGCAAACAGTTCCTCTGCACAACTGCCGCCTTCTTACTTTCATTTATATTTAGCATCCACACTTCAGTTCTAGAGAGGAGGGTTGGTTCAACAGTTCCTTCATATATTCCAGCCTTGGCCTCCACAGACTCTTGAAGTTTATTCCTAATATTTTGCACAATTGCTACCTTTTTTAGTTCATTTCCTCTGTGACTGATTTCTTCTTCCATCTTACCACTATGAAAAATATTTCCTCAAGATTTTATATAAGAATCTAGTGCTTCTAATCTCTCATTTGGCTTGATACCATTCACTGCTACATATTCTTGGCAACAATTCACCCTCATAACCTTACTCTTTTCACATTTATTCTCATCTTTCTTCTGTTACAAGCACTTTACACCTTTCACTGATCTCTTCACTAACTTCAGTCAGCATTGTATCATCTGCAAACATCAGCTATTCCACACCCCATTCAGGACCCACCCTCTTATCCCGTAGCTGAGCACTCACATCTCCTGTCCTTTCTCTGATATCTTTCATCAGTCCACTCACAGATGTTAAACAGCCAAACATCAGCTGTTCCACATCCCCATGCAAGACCTACTCTCTTATCCAACAAGTTACCACTTACATCTGCTGTCCTTTTCTGATTTCATCTCCATCACTCCAAGCACAGATGTTAAACAACCATAGAGACGTAACACATCCTTGTAACCTCCCCATTTTTGTATCAAACCAGTCCCTCTTCCAATTACAAGGTGTGTTTCATACTTCACTTACATCAGAAAATTTTTATCACTCTCAGCAATTTACCCTGTATTCTTTATACCCTAATACCTTCCACACTGCCTTTCTATAGTTCTGTATATTAAACACACACACACTAATCACATGCAGCTTATTCCTTTTACCTACAGACTAATCACATGGATTGTTTCATTCAACTTGTTTAAACCTACACTGTTGTTCCCCTGTCAAACTTACTGTCATATGTCTTATCTTCTCCGTCAAAATCCTGTCACGCACCTTCCCTATATACTGAAGAACGGTTATTCCTCTTACCCATTCATTTGGAAATTTCCATCATCCAGACATACCTTGCTCACCCGTAGTCAGCCACACACTCACAATTTCACTGCTGCACTTCATCATCTCTCTTTTTATCCCATTCTCCAGCCCCTTAATTTCCCTCCTTAAATTCTCAACAGTAATTTCCACAAGTTTGAGAAAACTTTTGAGATGAGAAAATGAGATGTTTATTCAAGGAAAACAGGGGATTTACTTAAGGAAGATTGCATGCAGGAGCACAGGAGACTGGATAAGATGGTGAAGGCATGTTATATAAAAGGGGAGAATGTCGGCAAGGACGCCAGGGAGATAAAAAAAAAAGTTGTTCATGAAGGAGGTAAATACAGAAAAGTAAATGAGTAATTGGACCTATGAATAAAAGATTCAGACGGAAAGATGCCATCTCAAGAAATTGCCATCTTGGGCCGATGGAGTGAGTATCTTGCACATTCATTGAATTTGGAACATAAGATAAATAAGAAACAAGCAGAGATGAATTGTGCGGTCATGAATGGGATTCAAGTAGGTTTTCTCAAACTTGCTTGAATCCCATTCATTCCTGTTTAGTTCACGTCTGCTTGTTTTTTCTATTCAAAGTTCAACGAATCCTCAAATACTCATTCCACCGGCCTAAGACTGCCTTTTCTTGAGACGGCATCTCTCCATTTAAATCTAAGATCCAGTTACTTATTTTCTTTTCTGTATTTAGATCCTTCGTGAACAACTTTTTTTTTTTATCTCCTTGACGCACTTGCCTTCCCCATCTTATTCAGTCTCTCGTGCTCCTGCACATAATATATCTTAAGTATTCCCATGTTTTCCTTGAATAAACATCTCATTTCCTCATCCCACCACTCACTGTTTTTATTCCCGCTTCCTGCCATCCTGAAACCACAAACGCTTCCTTCTGACTCCTTAACCCTGCCTGGAATTTTACACACTTTGTACACTTCAGCTTCTGTGCTTTTAACCTTATCTCATTTTCCATTCATTTCCATGTGCTCATCTTACTTCCACCTCATCAGGCTCATTTGCCGTAATTTTCCCTCACAGCTAGAGTTTCCCCTTTCCTCTCCAATTTGAACTTCGACTCTCCGACCGGCCAATGAAGAATTAGAGGAATTTATTTCTGGTGATAGAAATTCATTTCTCGTCATCAATGTGGTTCAGATTCCCACAATAGCTGTAGGTCCCGTTGCTGAAGTAACCAGTTGGTTCTTAGCCACGTAAAATAAGTCTAATCCTTCAGGGCCAGCCCTAGGAGAGCTGTTAATCAGCTCAGTGGTCTGGTTAAACTAAGATATACTTTTCTCCAATTTGAACTATCATGAATATATTTTTTTATTTAATTTAAAAGTATTTTATGAAGTTTAAGAAGTTAATAAAAGCACTGTTCACACTACAAAACCCATATTTCCAATGACGAATTTCAGCCCTGATAACTTTCATTCTCCGTAATTTTGACTGATGATTTCGGATTCCAGAATCTTCCTTTTGTACAGGCAGTTACTTTTGGAAAACACTCCAACATATTGTAGGATTAATTCCCGATGTACGAAAATCCCTGAGCTCTCCAAACCATAGTTTAAAGATTAATTGAACATAAACGATCTTAATGTTTTTGCTGTTGCTTAAATTTTGTACAATATATATATCGGAGTAGGAACAGTGTACTTGTATAACCTTTGCTTTGGAAAGCGACGTGATTTTACAGTCAATCATAAATGGAATTTTTTAAAGGATCAATTCTGTTTTGGTATGTAAATTATGGAAAGTCATCCAGAGGAAAAGATACTTAACATTTTCAGTGAAAAATACTTATTATTGGATTTAAACATTAGTACACTTAATATTGATTTTAAATATTAGTACATTTACTAAAACTGACATTTTAGGCATTGCATTTTCAGCACCATTCTCTACGGAAGTATCGAAAGGCGGGAAGTTGACCGAACCAAATAGCATGGAAAGGGATTAATGATAATTAAGAGATCATGTGAGAGGCAGCAGCCAGAGGGTGGAGTGAAGAAGGGAGCCTCGGTAAATCGAGGCAGAGAGGAAAATAGTTCACAGTGCAGAGGCGTGAACGGAGACTATGGGTTTTGACCGGCGGACCCCGCATTGTGATGGAAAAGGCAGAGAAGTGAAAGTGTATGCTTTTCCAATAGAAAAAGAGAAAGATATATATTTTGTTTTATAGTGCAGGAGTCGGTAAATGTCAAGATCTTGGATATAAGGGATAAAAGTTAAATGAAATAAAATAACGTTAGCAACAAAGGAGTTATTATATATATGTACACACACACACACATATATATATATATATATATATATATATATATATACATATATATATATATATATATATATATATATATATAATATATATATATATATACACAGTATATGTGTGTGTTGGGGGAGTGTACATGTGCACGCCCACCATTGTACTTGCTAGTATGCTTGTGTTAGTGCGTAAATAATTCACTTGTCATATTTCCCGGTAAAGTTGTCATGACTGCTGTTTTATTCATTATCGTGTGCATTTTATTTAGTACCCGAGTGAGTTAAGACGTACTTTAGAACTAAAGTGAATACAAAAGTACCTTTAACGGTGAATTGTATGCCTAAATGATGCCTAGAACAAATTCTCTCTCTCTCTCTCTCTCTCTCTCTCTCTCTCTCTCTCTCTCTCTCTCTCTCTCTCTCTCTCATCCCATCTGGGCGCAAACGCCCGAGCCATCTGTATGCACCGAGCGGGAGTTGAAGTGATCCCTGGTCGACACCTGATCCCAACCATCTATCCTCATTACCTGGCGTCTATCGCTGTCTATTTCTCACCCCCCCCCAAACCTCTCCGATAGTGTATCACCTCCTCACCCTTACCCTCCGTTACTGACTCATAAATGATATTAGCTTGAACTAAATGTACAGAAATATACTGACTTTAATTATATATATATATATATATATATATATATATATATATATATATATATATATATATATATATATATATATATATATATATATATATATATATATATATATATATATATATATATAGTAAAGTAAATCACTAAAAATTTCAGGTTTTGATAACTATAAAGATCAAATACTTTATGTCCTTATTTTCTCAGATATGTTTGACTCACTTTTATAAATCTCTCTCTCTCTCTCTCTCTCTCTCTCTCTCTCTCCCCTGGGCTGGTTATGGTCTTTTTCTGAAATTGTTCAGCGGATGGTGTGAGTGCGTTTCTCTTTTGCTACACTTAAGTCTTTCAATTTTTAACTGTATCATGCATAAAAGAACTCGGGACGTCCTCATACGCGTTCACTTTCATCATTTACAACTGATTATTACTAATTCAGTCCTGCCGGCGATGTCTGCTCTGGGTTCTCCCAAGACAAATTACGAAAGCTGTTCTTTACTAAAACCAACTTCCTCCGCTACTTGCCAGATATCTGGTTATTACTGGACTCCCTTCGCACCCTCGGTGTTTTGGCCACACGTGCGCGTGCGTACGCAGAGGCACTGGACGTAACTGTTAAGGTTTAAGTCAGACAGTTTTAAATTATCAGGCCTGATTCACCATACTATCTTGGATCCGGAAAAGAACTTGGCTGACTCTGTGCCTTCTTCCGTAGTCTGCCGCTTTCCGGTGGGCAGGCAGGTTTCTCGCAGAGAATTGTGAAATGGGATTGAATTTTATAACTTTGACACCTTGTTAGTGGGTGTCAGTTCTGTAAGGGTGAGTTCACACTTCGGTGAAGCATGTCGTGAACACACACTAGAATTCTATCGTATACATATCTCAAACAGGTTGAAAACAAGTCATCGACCCCAAGTGGAGAAGGAATTATTGGCAAATGCTTGATTATCGTATGAAGCACTGGTCAGGACTTGTGCAATCTGCATGTGATGTGTGTGCGATAAGCTGCCGATGCGTGTTTATGACATGCTTTACTGCTGTGTGGACGTACCCACAAGTTGAAGAAATGAAGAGCTTACAGTAAAATGTTTATGCATTAATCGACTTATGTCACTGGGTGTTGTAATAGAATTATACTTGACATTCACTTGTTTTTGGTGTCTTTTGTTATGATAGTGCACACATAGACTACTGTCAAGTGTCAGAAATATAAGAGAGGGTTGAGACGGCGACTCCAGACCGTGGCAAGTTCATTCAGGCCTATTTTGGACGACGTCAAGTTGAAGTGTGCAGTTGAGTACCCATAGACTATCGATGCAGCACTAAAATAAATAGATGAATACACATCGTTTCATACTATGAGAACATATACATATCTGGACGTCGGGGGCCGTATAAAAAGCACTCTCGATATGTTAAAGAGGCCTGGGGAAATTTAGGCAGTTAACTGCGAATGCAGACGGTGAATTAATATTTGCAATAAAAAATAATTTTTACCATTTTGTGATAAGAGCACCTCGTTATGCCGTCTGAGGAAGGGTGGCCCAGTTCCCAGTGCTCATGTGAAGGACCTTGAGATTGATACTGATCTCTTGGTAAGAAATTTATCATCATGACTCATCAAGGAAATACTAGATCACTACCACTACTGATAATTCACAGTTATTATATATATTTTTTATTTTCGTTTTCCAAGTAACTGGAGTCGAATAAATTATTTTTCTTATATTTTTATGTAATTTATGTTCACAGCAATGCATTTTTACTACCCTTTAGTTACTTATCATGTCAGGTTTGTTTATTATTTAACCTTTTTTGCTTGTATGAATAGAAAAAGATGTTACATACTTTATGTTGACTTAAGCATTATGGAAATAAAGACAGGAAGTATTGTACCACTTTTCTTTGTTTTATTCTCTATCGAGAAAAGCTGCAAAGGGTAAATAGTCCTTGTTATCTCACAGTTACCTTGTGAAAGACATTCCTTAGTCCGATATACTGTCTAGAAATTACTCACGAAAAGCAGGGAATTTTGTATTTTGTGGTTCTCGTACTTAAGTCAAGAATTAACACCAATTTCGTCCGTATGTAGTTTTTTTTTTCCACTTTTGTTCCCCCATCTTCTTATCATGTCAGCTATTTTTGCATGAAATTGCTTCGTCTATCCTCTCCCTGTCATGGGTTTTATTTGCAGTATTCTCATCCATATCGTAAATTTTTTGAACAGCTTACTTCCAGTTCTTATAGGATGTAATTTTTTTTTTTTTGGTAAATAAAGTCTCCTCTATCTTTATAGTGTGGTTTCTTACTTGCCGTTTACTATCCATTAACGTAAGTTACTTTATTTACCATTTATCAGTGTTTATTTGCAGCTCATCCCTTTTATAAATTTTGCTTCCTATGTTGTCGCATCATTTGTTTTTATTTACAGTTTGCTTACACCCAATTACCATATAACTTTCTTACTTGCATAATGCACTCCCCCACTCTTATCGTATGATTTGTTTTTCTAAACAGTTTACTCATCCTCATCAAATCTGTTTTTATTTGCATGGCTCGCGCAGTCCACGATTGAAGGATATACTCTCTTAAAACTCAATGTCAGTGTTTATGGATTTCCTGTGTGTGTTTTGTCGTTCTGCGGATTATGGATATCACAAGATGATTGTGGTTGATTATTTATGTAAGGTTACCTCCCACGTGCTGAGGCCATAGTCGACGCCCTGTTGCAAGTCTCTCTCTCTCTCTCTCTCTCTCTCTCTCTCTCTCTCTCTCTCTCTCTTTGATTTTACATTCGCCTGTCTGTATGTCTCTGTCTGAAATTATTTATCACGGTACCAGGTTTCCCTCTTTCATATTTCAGTCGGTATCATGTGTTTGTATTTAGTTGTCTCATATATATATATATATATATATATATATATATATATATATATATATATATATATTTGTATATATAATGTATGTATACATATGTATATATATATAATATATATACATACATAAATACTGTACATATATAGATACATTGATATATAGTTATGTATGCATGCAAACATATAGATACACTGTGTACTTATCGCATAAAATTTATTTATTTTTAAAGTCACAGACAATAGGCCCATAAGTCATATGAGCAGAATAGAGTGGAAAAACAATATGGTAAGAGAAATTATGGAGGTACAATGTGTAAATGAAAAAAATGACCATAGGCTCTAGACTGGAGGTGAGAGAAGTTCTGTGGAAATTAAAACACAGGAAAGAGATGATTGGCGGAATTTCCAGTGTATTTGCGTATCCAGGGTTGCAGTAATGATAATCGCTTTAATGATTCCTCTTTCATATATATATATATATATATATATATATATATATATATATATATATATATATATATATATATACATACTACAGAGCTCTTTATCTCTCTCTCATAATATTTCACTCTGAACATAATATGTTTCTTCCTTGTTTACCCGTACATATAATTTTTTTTTGTCTTCATAACAAGGCGTATCATATAATGATGTTTTCCTCTCTTTGAAGCAAGTGTTTATGATTTAGCCCTTATGGTTATCGAATTGTTCATTTTAATAACAGGTACTTTCTCTGTTTACGATATAATTGAGTTGGAATTAGAGATAAAAGTCGAGATGGGAACAGCAGCAATGCAATTTCTTTCCACGTGGTAAATCCCCGCTAGGTTTTGAAAACTCCAGTCTTTTTCTGAATTCAAATAAACACTATCGTATTTAAGCAAAAATTAGTTAAATAAATGCAATGCGATATATTTTCAAAATAGGTGAAATGGACAGTAAATTCAAGCCAATAATCGTCTATGGTCTGTCTACTAATTTCATTCCTTCTGGTTTTCATTATTATTATTATTATTATTATTATTATTATTATTATTATTAGCTATTATTTGTAAAAATTAGGAAACAGACCTTCTTTAATACAGGTATTGTTAAACAAATGGCAGTTTTAACAGCATTTGCCTATATAAAATAAATGCTGTTGGAACTGCACTTTGTTTAACAAAACCTATATTATTATTACATACATATTATTATTATTATTATTATTATTATTATTATTATTAGTATTATATACCCTTACCTTCAGTTTTAACCTATTGCGTTTATTGGTTTGCGGATTGTATCATTGATTTTTCCTTGCTGAATAAGGCATCACAGGATATGCAAGCTAGACGCAGTTTGATCACAACTGCAAAGAATTTTCGTATCTATTCAAGCGTATGCTAATGGTCTGAACTCCGTGGACTCGAGCAGAACATTCGCTGTAGAAAATACAACCGCGAGATACTCGATATTCGCAGTATGTGAGTGTGCAGGGAATTTTCACGAAATTCTAGACCATATTGACACAATGGTATGCATTGTTTCAATGCAAATTTACAAAAAAAAAGAAGATACAGGAGATGCACAAGAGCACACACTTGACACGCACAAATATATATATATATATATATATATATATATATATATATATATATATATATATATATATATATATATATATATATATTACTAAAAGACCTCATTCAAACTGTACGATACTTGATAATGTGACTGTTTGTCCAAGAAAGCTTATAATCTCTTTAATAAAACTGCATTAGATACTATCCAGTTTGAAATGAGGTCTTTTAGTAATTCTACTAAATGCACAGAACAATTGTGTATGTGATAAAGTTAATATATATATATATATATATATATATATATATATACATACATATATATATATATATATATATATATATATATATATATATATACAGTATAATATTATATATATATATATATATATATATATATATATATATATATATATATATATATATATATATATATACATATATAAGCATATATATATATGGGAAAATGAAACAAGTTTTACTTTTTATGTATAAAACACCTTCGGGAGTACTGGATTCTCTCGAAGGTGCATATGTTCACTCACTCAAAAATGTATTGCAACATGTTCCAGAAGTTTTCGTTCACCTAACAATAATTTATTCTTTGGATATATACAAGGGAATGTAGCTTTCTTATTCGATTTTGGTTATTAATCATATGGTTAACAATATAACAAAGAATGGTGAGTGAAAAATTCATTACGAAAAATGAAGAAATTTTGAAAAATTTGCTTCAGATGATTGGGCAAAGAGTCAACTATACTGTACTTCGAATCCAAATAAAAGCATATTAACTAATAAAATAATATTGAATATTCATCAAAGAAATTATATAAATAAAAGGCAATTTCTATAATCGTTGTCAAAAATATAAAAAGAAAAATCTCATAACGTCGGCGTTATCGTGTGACGCTCGGGCAGGAAAGGACAGTTGGCTGTCTCGTCACTTGCACTGATAAGATGGGTAATAGACCAGTCGCACCACATTTATCTCACAGGTCATCGATCATTAGCTTGCATAAGACTATTGTTTCTGTCGTAGATATTGCTCGGCAGTTTGGCGTAAAATAAAACAGCCGTGCATAGATGGATACAACAACAGAGAGAACGAGGAAACATGATAATTTATTGTAAAAGTGGAGGACGACCCCATGGTTGCACTGCTGTTGAGGATCATCATCGGATGATCATTAAGAGGTTCATCTAACTCCCCTAACGACTGGTGTTGCTATAAAGGAGAGAACATTATGCCCCTTCAGTTGATCTCAAACCATCCGTAACAGGCTACATGAGACCAGTATATTATTATATCATATTCCAGCCAAGAAACACTTCATATCAGAGAAACCCAAAGAATAGAGACCAAGGTTTGCAGAATAATATAATCCAGTTACTCGATGATTTCTCGAAGAAAGTAATTTTTTGCTACGAGGAGGAGACATTCTCCAGTGATGAGCATGGTAGACTTCTTCACTGCTAGCGTTTAACATCAACTAAGTTAATGTTGAATTTCTTGCTAATTTTAATTCTTTAGAAACTCAGATAATAAAATACAAAAATAGTAATATGTTCAGTTAACTTCATAAGAGGGATCAAAATGATGAGGCCTAAAGTAGCAAATGGAAAGAAATCAGAAATACACATGATAATCATGTGTATATATATATATATATATATATATATATATATATATATATATATATATATATAAGTTAAGTATACCTTTAGGTTTTACTTAGACCACTGATATATATATATATATATGTGTGTGTATAAATATGACGCTAAAAATCCCAATGTCACGTGATGTATACTCACTCAAAATGCGGTAACATACATAAAAGTGCGATTATCTATGTATTACAAAAATAGACGTGAAATTTGTTAGTCTAGTTCAGTATATTTTATACTAAGTTTCATTAGTTTACAAAATTCAAAGGATTAATCATTCAATTACCATTCTTAAAAAAATGTTATTCATAATGATATGCCAGCAAATTTTTACAAAAGTCGTAGATGTTGATGTTACTAAGGCTAATAATTCAACTTACAATAGTCGTACCCCTATTTCTACAAAGTTAAAACATATAAAGGAGACAAAACATAAAGAAAATGATGGCCCTTGGAGATGAAAATATTGAAACATAAGAACTGTGATGACCTTTGAAATATTGTAGTAACATCCTTTTTTCAAGTGAGGGCAAGGACATCAATATCAGAAAAAACTCGGTCAAAGGGAAACTGCAGGTAATTTTTCGGACGCACCTGTAGTGTCAGAGTTGTGTCATGCGCTTACAGGGGAGTTGCCAGATAGCGCCAAGTGTCACTATTATAAGCTGCTGCCCGAAAGGTTTTGAAGTATGTTGCAATACATTTTTGAGTGAGTGTACATCACGTGTCATTGGGATTTTAAGCGTCATATATACTATATATATATATATATATATATATATATATATATATATATATATATATATATATATATATATATATATATATATATATATATGCAGCTTTCCTCCGTAGAGATTTTGTTCCAGAAAGTGTCTCCATTCTGAACCTCAGCTTCTCAACTTGTAGTTTGGGATGAGGTTGCTCGCCGTATGCCCTTCTATAGCCTGGCAGCGAACCTCTAGGCCTACAGTCTGTGACCGCTTGGCTTCCTATACATTGATTAGACCAACAAAGGCATAATGGGTTTTATTGGAACAGCCCTATATGTGGGGTTTGCACGTATGCACATTGGTGTTATTGCATGTGTGCGTTTTGCTTTTGAGAAAGAAGAATTTTTATGTATTTTGAACTTCGTGCGCTGTGGAAGGATTCATGCCCTTTGCGGTGGCGTATGAAACATCAGTCAGAGTAGGGGTTTTCATTAATTATTATTTTAATTATTATAGCTATGGTAATTATAATTTTATTGTATTTTATTGTATTGTGGTAAAACTAAAGAACAATGAATGTCATTTCTACATAGGAGTGGTTGTTCATTAATGACAATGTATGAACTATGATTATATACAGAATTGAACTATGATAATATAAAGGGTAAGAAATGAAGCCTCAATACAGCCTGCGATGTTCAAAAGTATTTTTTGAGTTACTATTTTTACATGTTCAAGATAAACATTAGGAGTGTTTTAGTTCTTTAAATCTATGGCAGAATTTTGTCCGTCAGTTCGTGTTATCCTTGATGTTCTAAGTATTCTGTGTACATATATAAGTACATAGACACATGCAAACGAGAGAGAGAGAGAGAGAGAGAGAGAGAGAGTCAATGCCACATGCTTTAAGAAACCATTTGCAAAGATATACAATGTTTTGTTGCCTAGTCATTTTTAAAACGTAGTGCCTATCATTGTTTTCCAGTTAAAAGATTGATGTTAATAACAAAAGCGGTTGCTATTACTTACTAAGAAAAAAATAGTATTTTAAAGTTCATTCCTTTTTCCAGTATGATTTACTAAAGAGTTCTTATTTTTTAATTGCGCCTTAAATATATATATATATATATATATATATATATATATATATATATATATATATATATATATATATATATATATGTGTGTGTGTATTGTGTAATCAGTAAGCTACAAACGTCCTAAATATCCAATCCGCTCTACCTTGAAATAATATATTTTCATATATATGTGAAGGGGAATTTTTAGTTGATAATAAGTTCGTCGTCTCGTGGGCTGGGCTCGAACCAGCGAAGGACAGAACTCCGGGACTACCAGTGGACGTAACCCCCGCGTGGGTTAAGCGTCCACTGTAGTCCTGAGTTCTTGTTCTTCGCTGTCTGAGCCGAGACGACGAACTTATTATCAACTAAAAAATTCTGGTAGCATATATGAAAATATATTATTTCGAGTAAATGGAATTGGAATAAAGACGTTTGTAGCTTACTGATTGTATATGGATCACGGTGATGTGATAAAAGTTATATATATATATATATATATATATATATATATATATATATATATATATATATATATATATATATATATATATAATATATATATATATATATATATATATATATATATATATATATATATATATATATATATATATATATGTGTGTGTGTGTGTGTGTGTGTGTGTGTGTGTGTGTGTAGGCTGTTTTTTCTAGCGATGGCTTTAGTAATTACGAGAGCGAGAGCTCAGTGCAAAAACAGATTGACATATTTTGGAAATTTTTTCCTTTTATTTATTGATGATTTATTATTTACAGTACTTTACTGTGTGGGTATTTACTATGAAATTTTGTTAAATTGTTAATCTGCTTGAAATGTCGACATTATGCGACCATTGAAGGACTGGCCACCTGCTTTCCCTTCAGAAGTTATCAAATATGTCCAGAGTTAGAAAAAAATTGTCTAGAATCAAGGTCCGTAGGCAAAGACGTTACGATCAAATTTCCTGCAGTGGTAGAGGGCACTGGGAAATTGGGGATTGGTTTTTATTTGTTGCAGTCGGCAATTTTGCAAACCGGTGGAACATCAGGAAAATGCTTTAAAAAAAAAAAACAAACACGATATTTACAGTATTTTATAGAAAGTACCGTAGACATCGTACACAATAGTGGAAGACCTACCTGGATCTTACCATCCCGGCTGTCAACCTGTTCTGGTCTTACTTGAAAGAAAAGCAAGTTTAGTGACTCGTGGCTCAGGGTGTCTTTCCAAAAAGATAGACAATTTATAAGAGACAGCAAATTCTATTTTGGAAGAGGGTCATCCTATTCCTCTTTCGATGCTCGAATATTTGTTTTTGATGTTCAAATTTTCTCTGTTTAATGTGAAAATGTCTTTGCTAAGAATGGCCAGATTTTCTTTGTGGAGAATGTCCGTATTATCTCTCACCAGAGAATTTTCGAGTACTACCCACCTTTCTTCCAGTTTCTGGATTTCCTGATCTCACAATCTTGCCGCTGCCGGTCTTATCGAAGATCTCACTCTAAAGCAATCACGGAGTTTTTATAGCCAACGACTTCTATTGGGAAGTGTTCTTAATGTTATGGCAATGTTCCTCTATTTCTTAAAATTTTGTGTATGTTTGGTGAAATTTCTCCACTAAATTTCAGTTTGTGATATTTGTAGTTTAGATCAGAAATTCTCTCTCTCTCTCTCTCTCTCTCTCTCTCTCTCTCTCTCTCTCTCTCTCTCTCTCTCTCTATTACCGTTACGGACTTTTCTTCCCTAAGGGAAGTCCATTTGCTTCTCATGAGAGATGGTCCGGAGTAAAGTATCTCCGTTATTCTATCGGAAGGATTCGTTTGATGTCGAGAGCGGATCGTTAGTTGCAGAAACCCCCCTGGAGAACAGTGTATAAGATATAAGAGAGAGGTTCTCCTTAAAAGAAAACGACAGTGGTCAAGAAAACACCATCGGAGTTGTTGGCAAGATAAGGACTACAGGTCTCCATGTTAATACCTTTACCTGACTGGAATTAATTCCCCGATATCGCTCTCTGAATTTTTCCCTTCAGTTTAGAATTCTCCTACCTTTATTTTACCCCCCTTTCGTTTTCTTTCAGATGCATATATTTGTCTCTTCTCCTTTTATTCAGTCCCATTGTGTCCTACATTTTAAACTTACAAGTATTTTGCTGCAAAAGTTTGTGAGATATCATCGCTGCTTGTAAACACTGACCTCAGACAAAGGATGATTCTGAATGGAATTAGATTCGTTTGTGACGCGACTTCCAAATAGGTTTAAAGGAGTTGCGTGTGTACGTTGTTGTTGCTGCTGAAACTCGATAATAATTATATGGCATAATAAGCTGCTGGAAGAGACATTGGCATGGCATAATTAAGGATGATGGCATACAGCTGTATATAAAAAAGGAAGGCATGACTGATGCCTCCTGTCAAAACAGCCTTGGTTTGTTTATAGTTGGCCGTAGAGACTGTCTCCTTCTCTTTCCTTTCTGTCAGCCGTTATCTTATTGTGCCCTCCTTCCCTCTTTGTTCTTCTCTTTTCCTCTGGTTTTCATGCCGTCTGCCACGTTTTATTACTTATTCGAGATATACTTTATGTTCTTATTCTCTGCGGCAGTAGATTTATTACGTTTGTACTTGCTTCTTGCTGACGTGTCTTCATCGGGGAAGCGCATCATATGTAAGTTCTCAAACAAGTACTCGGAAACGAGAGATATGTGTTGCTGCATCATAGATTTATTCACGATTTATATCTTTATGTTTCGACATTCTTGGTTGTGGTTCGATAAGTTGGTGTTTTACATTCAGTGCAAGTTTAAATTGTTTATTTGGTTTTGCTTAACCATTTTTTTTTATGATTACTGGAGTTCCATTGTTATTGCTCGTATTCCTATACTTCTCAATCCTTTATCGCTGACTAATTTTGAAATAATGCACCATGATTGGTAAATGAGACTTCCCATGCACTCTGCAACTAGTCACCCTTCAAGAGGGCAATAATAATAATAATAATAATAATAATATACCTCAGTGTAATAAAACCTCAAAATGGATTGCTTTTAAATTTTTATTCATATATCTCGAGCTGAGTTAAAGTGTACCAATGTGATGGTATTTCTATCCTTCCAATATTATTGTATATAATGCAAAAGGATTGGTTATACATTTACGTTTCCGTTTTCTTTTGTGCCTTTTATTAAAAAAATAATAAACGCAACTGGACTAAATGCGTCATTATCGATTTAATACAACAATTATTAGAGGATGGTTATTATTATTTCAATCATGTCTTGACTTTTCATCATAAACGTTGCTGAATCATTTGACTCTTACCGATCGTTGAAATTGGCTGAATATTCCAAAAAGGGATCAGAAAGTTTTTACGATCATCTGGGAATTTCCCACAGGTTACAGTTAGATATTAGAGATTATGTTCTGCCTTTTATTGCTTTATAAGGATTATTATATAAATATTGTTAACTCACGGATATGCTACTCGAGAAACATTATGAAACACCAATGACCAGTTTCCAAATTTAAACATTGCCATCTTTACGTTCGATCTGAGGTACTTTGAAAAACTTCTTCGTTGGGCGAGTCGGTAGAGTTGTCGGCTAGCACTCGCTAGGCCCGAGTTCGAGTCTCCGGCCGGCTAATGAAGAATTAGAGGAATTTATTTCTGGTGATAGAAATTCATTTCTCGCTGTAATGTGGTTCGGATTCCGCAATAAGCTGTAGGTCCCGTTGCTAGGTAACCAATTGGTTCTTAGCCACGTAAGATAAGTCTAATCCTTCGGGCCAGCCCTAGGAGAGCTGTTAATCAGCTCAGTGGTCTGGTAAAACTAAGGTATACTTAACTTTTAACTTTCAAAAACTATTTTGAAAAGTGGTTATACATATTTTTCACCGCATGACTTTTCCCCTTGTGTGGGGTTCTGGTTCCAGAAAGTGTTATGGGCCTCTCTTTGTCGGATAGGCTAGTAAGATTAGCTTTTCAACCTCGTGCACTTTTCCAGTTTGGCTGCGACCCTCCACAGCCGAAAACTATGGCATAGAAAATTCTGTGCTAAGTTTCACAGGGGCACAATGATATTTAACTGAGCGTGTCTGAAGCGTTCCGGCTTTTTGGGGAATGGGACTCAGGACTTATCATTAGTGAGGTGAACATCTAACATAGACTATATATATATATATATATATATATATATATATATATATATATATATATGTATATATATATATATATATATATATATATATATATATATATATATATATATATATATATATATATATAAAAAGATAAAATCCACGAAGAAGGAAACACTGGAGTTATTGCAAGGCCTTTCGACTGTCTGTCTGCTAAGTAAGGGACGACAGACAGTCAGAGAAAGGATGGCACACTCCAGTGTTTCTCTTTTCCTTTAAGATGGATTTTATCTTTATATATTTATCACGTCCCATATTCTCATGATTCAGTTATACATTATATATATATATATATATATATATATATATATATATATATATATATATATATATATATATATATATATATATATATATATATATAATGTGTGTGTGTGTGTGTGTATGTGAATATATCTTATGGCCAGTGCAGAAATTTTTACACAGGAAGTCAATTCATGTTTTAGCAGCTCAGTGTTGACTATGGTAGTGACTG